>NW_017192501.1:0-10248 GCF_001704415.2 Capra hircus
TGAGAGGAAGCACGAGAATCCGCCCACATCCAGAGGAGCCCCGTTTCCGCCTCCTAGCTCGAGGGGGGATCCTTTCCCTGCGTGTTCGGGAAAGAATTCCCCATGTTCCCGTCGCATCTCAAGAGGAGGCGCTCTCCACAGGAAAGGCGAGAGAACTCCAGGTCGTGCCACCATTCCCAGAGTTCCCCAGATGTCTCAGTCCATTCCAGGGAAACCAGTTTTCCCTGCACTGCCTCGACTTTCAAGCCGAGGATCGACTCACACCACGTGGCACGTGGGACAGCCCTGTGGGAAAGCCCGTGTGGAAAGCCTCGTGGGAAAGCCTCGAGGGAAAGCCCCTGATCCCTTGATCCACGCAAGGGAAGCGTGACACTGCTGCTACATCTCGGAGGAAAGCGCACGTGCATGCCCGAAATAGAGACGAGGACTGACTCCTCTGGGATACTCCAGAAGTACCCAAGATCCATGTCAACACTGGAGAGGAATGCTCAGGTTCTGGCACGACTCCACACAAGATCTTAGGCCCGGCATCGACGGGAGAGGAATCCCGAGAGGCCCCGAGCAACTCGCTTGGGAATGGCCTTTCCTGAGGCCACAGAGCGGGTCCCTGAGGTCCCCGTCGTAAGGCGAGAGCACCTGCCGCAACTCGAGAATATACAGGAGGTTCTCCCCTCCAGGCGAGATGAGGCCCATTTCCGCTCAGGCGTCTCGAGGCTAATCACACCTAACCTCTGCAACTTCCAAAGGGTCCTTCACACCCTTGCTGCAACTCAAGAAGTTCCCCGACATACCCGTCTCCACTTGAGAGGAAGCACGAGAGTCCCGCCCACATCCAGAGGAGCCCCGTTTCCGCCTCCTAGCTCCAGAGGAGGATCCTTTCCCTGCGTCGTGGCTAAAGAATTCCCGTGTTCCCGTCGCATATCAAAGAGGAGGCGCTCTCCACAGGAAAGGGCGAGAGGAACTCCAGGGTCGAGCCACCATTCCCAGAGTCCCCCAGATGTCTCAGTCCATTCCAGGGAAAACCAGTTTTCCCTGCACTGCCTCGACTTTCAAGCCGAGGATCGACTCACACTACGGTGGCACGTGGACAGCCCTGTGGGAAAGCCTCGTGGGAAACCTCGGGAAAGCCTCGAGGGAATGCCCCTGATCCCTTGATCCATGCCAAAGGAAGTGTGACCTGCTGCTACAGCTCGGGAGGAAAGCGCACCTGCATGCCCCACTAGAGACGAGGACTGACTCCCCTGGGTAGACTCCAGAAGTACCCCAAGATCCATGTCAGCACTGGAGAGGAATGCTCAGGTTCCGGCACCGACTCCACACAAGATCTTAGGGCCCGGCATCGACGGAGAGGAATCCCGAGAGGCCCCGAGCAACTCGCATGGGGACTGGCCTTTCCTGAGGCCACCAGAGGGGGTCCCTGACGTCCCCGTCGTAAGTCGAGAGCACCTGCCTCAACTCGAGAAAATCCAGGAGGTTCTCCCCTCCAGGCTAGATGAGGCCCATTTCCGCTCAGGCGTCTCGAGGCTAATCACACCTAACCTCTGCAACTTCCAAAGGGTTCTTCACACCTTGTTGCAACTCAAGAAGTTCCCCGACATACCCGTCTCCACCCGAGAGGAAGCACGAGAGTTCCGCCCACATCCAGAGGAGCCCCGTTTCTGCCTCCTGGCTCGAGAGGAGGGATCCTTTCCTGCTGGTAGGGAAAGAATTCCCGGCGTTCCCGTCGCATCTCAAGAGGAGGTGCTCTCCACAGGAAAGGCGAGAGGAACTCCAGGGTCGTGCCACCATTTCCCGAGTCCCCCAGATGTCTCAGTCCATTCCAGGGAAACCTTTTTTCCCGCACTGCCTCGACTTTCAAGCCGAGGTTCGACTCACACCACGGTGGCACCTGCGACAGCCCTGTGTTAAAGACTCGTGTAAATGCCTCGAGTTAAAGCCTTGAGGGAAAGCCACAGATCCCTTGATCCACTCGACGGGAAGCATGACACTGCTGCTACAGCTCGGGAGGAAAGCGCACCTGCATGCCCCCACTAGAGACGAGGACTGACTCCCCTGGGGGAGACTCCAGAAGTACCCCAAGATCCATGTCAGCACTGGAGAGGAATCCTCAGGTTCCGGCCACGGACTCCACACAAGGTCTTAGGCCCCGGCATCGACGGGAGAGGAATCCCAAGAGGCCCCCCGAGCAACTCGCTTGGCGACTGGCCTTTAGTGAGGCCAAGAGAGCAGGTCCCTGAGGTCCCCGTCGAACGTCGTGAGAACCAGCCGCAACTTGAGAAAATCTTGGAGGTTCTCCCCTCCAGACAAGATGAGGCCATTTTCCGCTGAGGCGTCTCGAGGCTAATCACACCTAACCTCAGGAACTTCCAAAGGGTCCTTCACACCCTTGCTGCAACTCAAAAAATTCCCAGACATACACGTCTCCACTCGAGAGGAAGCACGAGCATCCCCGCCCCACATCCAGAGGAGCCCCGTTTCCGCCTCCTAGCTCGAGAGGAGGGATCCTTTCCCTCCGTGGTCGGGAAAGAATTCCCGGCATTCCCTTTGCATCTCAAGAGGAGGCGCTTTCCACAGGAAAGGCGAGAGGCACTCCAGGGTCGTGCCACCATTCACAGAGTCCCCCAGATGTCTCAGTTCATTCCAGGGAAAACTGTTTTCCCTGCACTGTCTCGACTTTAAAGCGAGGATCGACTAAACACCACGGTGGCACCTGGGACAGCCCTGTGGGAAAGTCTCGTGGGAAAGCCTCGTGGGAAAGCCTTGAGGGAAAGCCACAGATCCCTTAATCCACGCAAAGGGAAGCGTGACACCTCTGCTACAGCTCGAGAGGAAAGCGCACATGCGTGCCCCCACTCGAGACGAGGACTGACTCCCTTGGGGAGACTCCAGAAGTACCCCAACATCCATATCAGCACTGCAGAGGAATCCTCAGGTTCCAGCACCGACTCCACACAATTTCTTTGGCCCCCGGCATCGACGGGAGAGGAATCTTGAGAGGGCCCGCTAGCAACTCGCACGGGGACTGGCCTTTCCTGAGGCCACCAGAGCGGGTCCCTGAGGTCCCCCTGGTAAGTCGAGAGCACCGGCCGCAACTCGAGAAAATTAAGGAGGTTCTCTCCTCCAGGCGAGATGAGGCCGATTTCCGCTGTCGTGTCTCGAGCTAATCACAACCTAACCTCTGGAACTTAAAAAAGAGTCCTTCACACCCTTGCTGCAACTCAACAAGTTCCCCGACATACCCGTCTCTACTCGAGAGGAAGCACGAGAGTCCCGCCCATATCCAGAGGAGCCCCCGTTTCCTCCTCCAAGCTGGAGAGGAGGGATACATTCCCTGCGTGGTCGGGAAAGAATTCCCGGCTTACCCGTCGCATCTCATGAGGAGGCGCTCTCCACAGGAAAGGGGAGAGGAACTCCAGGGTCCTGCCACCATTCCCAGAGTCCCCCCACATGTCTCAGTCCATTCCAGGGAAACCTGTTTTCCCTGCATTGCCTCGACTTTCAAGCGAGGATCGACTCACACCACGGTGGCACATGGGACAGCTCTGCGGGGAAAGCCTCGAGAGAAAAGCCACAGATCCCTTGATCCACACGAAGGGAAGCGTGACACTGCTGCTACAGCTCGGGAGGACATGCCTCCACTCGAGACGAGGACTGGCTCCCCTGGGGAGACTCCAGAAGTACCCCAAGATCCATGTCAGCACTGGAGAGGAATCCTCAGGTTCCGGCACCGACTCCACACAAGGTCTTAGCCCCAGCATCGACGGGAGAGGAATCCCGAGATGCCCCCGAGCTAGTCGCATGGGGACTGGCCATTCCTGTGGCCACCAGAGCGGGTCCCTGAGGTCCCCGTCGTAAGTCGAGAGCACCTGCTCCAACTCGAGAAAATCCAGGGGTTATCCCCTCCAGGCGAGATGAGGCCCATTTCCGCTGAGGCTTCTCGAGGCTAATCACACCTAACCTCTGGAACTTCCAAAGGGTCCTTCACACCCTTGCTGCAACTCAAGAAGTTCCCCGACATACCCGTCTCCACTCGAGAGGAAACACGAGAGTCCCGCCCACATCCAGAGGAGCCCCGTTTCCGCCTCCTAGCTCGAGAGGAGGGATCCTTTCCCTGCGTGGTGGGGAAAGAATTCCCGGCATTCCCGTCCCATCTCAAGAGGAGGCGCTCTCCACAGGAAAGGCGAGAGGCACTCCAGGGTCGTGCCACCATTCCAGAGTCCCCCAGATGTCTCAGTTCATTCCAGGGAAAACTGTTTTCCCTGCACTGTCTCGACTTTCAAGCCGAGGATCGACTCACACCACGGTGGCACCTGGGACAGCCCTGTGGGAAAGTCTCGTGGGAAAGCCTCGTGGGAAAGCCTTGGGAAGCCACAGAATCCACGCAAAGGGAAGCGTGACACCTGCTGCTACAGCTCGGAGGAAAGCGCACATGCATGCCCCCACTCGAGACGAGGACTGACTCCCTGGGGAGACTCCAGAAGTACCCAAAGATCCATGTCAGCACTGGAGAGGAATCCTCAGGTTCCGCACCGACTCCACACAAGGTCTTAGGCCCCGGCATCGACGGGAGAGGAATCCGAGAGGCCCGAGCAACTCGCATGGGGACTGGCCTTTCCTGAGGCCACCAGAGCGGGTCCCTGAGGTCCCCCTCGTAAGTCGAGAGCACCTGCCGCAACTCGAGAAAATCCAGGAGGTTCTCCCTCCAGGCGAGATGAGGCCCATTTCCGCTGAGGCTTCTCGAGGCTAATCACACCTAACCTCTGGAACTTCCAAAGGTCCTTCACACCCTTGCTGCAACTCAAGAAGTTCCCCGACATACCCGTCTCCACTCGAGAGGAAGCACGAGAGTCCCGCCCACATCCAGAGGAGCCCCCGTTTCGGCCTCCTAGCTCGAGAGGAGGGATCCTTTCCCTGCGTGGTGGGGAAGAATTCCCGGCATTCCCGTCCGCATCTCAAGAGGAGGCGCTCTCCACAGGAAAGGCGAGAGGAAACTCCAGGGTCGTGCCACCATTCCCAGGAGTCCCCCAAATGTCTCAGTCCATTCCAGGGGAAACCTGTTTTCCCTGCACTGCCTCGACTTTCAAGCCGAGGATCGCTCACACCACGGTGGCACGTGGGACAGGCCCTGTGGAAAGCCTCGTGGAAAGCCTCGTGGGAAGCCTCGAGCAGAAAGCCACAGATGGTTTTATCCACGCGAAGGGAAGCGTGCACTGCTGCTACAGCTCGGAGGAAAGCGCACGTGCATGCCCCCACTTGAGACCGAGGACTTGACTCCCCTGGAGAGGCTCCAGAAGTACCCCAAGATCCATGTCAGCACTGGAGAGGAATCCTCAGGTTCCGACACCGACTCCACTCAAGGTCTTAGGCCCCGACATCGACGGGAGAGGAATCCGAGAGGCCCCGAGCAACTCGCATGGGGACTGGCCTTTCCTGAGGCCACCAGAGCGGGTCCCTGAGGTCCCCATCGTAAGTCGAGAGCACCTGCTCCAACTCGAGAAAATCCAGGGGGTTATCCCCTCCAGGCGAGATGAGGCCCATTTCCGCTGAGGCTTCTCGAGGCTAATCACACTTAACCTCTGGAACTTCCAAAGGGTCCTTCACACCCTTGCTGCAACTCAAGAAGTTCCCCGACATACCCGTCTCCACTCGAGAGGAAGCACGAGAGTCCCGCCCACATCCAGAGGAGCCCCGTTTCGGCCTCCTAGCTCGAGAGGAGGGATCCTTTCCCTGCGTGGTGGGGAAAGAATTCCCGGCATTCCCGTCCCATCTCAAGAGGAGGCGCTCTCCACAGGAAAGGCGAGAGGAACTCCAGGGTCGTGCCACCATTCCCGGAGTCCCCAAATGTCTCAGTCCATTCCAGGGAAACCTGTTTTCCCTGCACTGCCTCGACCTTTCAAGCCGAGGATCGACTCACACCACGGTGGCACGTGGGACAGCCCCTGTGGGAAAGCCTCGTGGAAAAGCCTCGTGGGAAAGCCTTGACAGACAGCCACAGATGGTTTTATCCACGCGAAGGGAAGCAGTGCCACTGCTGCTACAGCTCGGGAGGCAAGCGCACGTGCATGCCCCCACTTGAGACCAGGGACTGACTCCCCTGGAGAGGCTCCAGAAGTACCCCCAAGATCCATGTCAGCACTGGAGAGGAATCCTCAGGTTCCGACACCGACTCCACTCAAGGTCTTAGGCCCCGACATCGACGGGTAGAGGAATCCGAGAGGCCCCGGAGCAAACTCGCATGGGGACTGGCCTTTCCTGAGGCCACCAGAGCGGGTCCCTGAGGTCCCCGTCGTAAGTCGAGAGCACATACCGCAACTCGAGAAAATCCAGGGAGGTTCTCCCCTCCAGGCGAAATGAGGCCTTTTCCGCTGAGCTGTTCCGAGGGCTAATCACACCTAACCTCTGGAACTTCCAAAGGGTCTTCACACCCTTGCTGCAACTCAAGAAGTTCCCCGACATACCTGACTCCACTCGAGAGGAAGCACGAGAGTCCCGCCCACATCCAGAGGAGCCCCGTTTCCGCCTCGTAGCTCGAGATGAGGGATCCTTTCCCTGCATGTTCTGGAAAGAATTCCCGGCGTTCCCGTCGCATCTCAAGAGGAGGCGCTCTCCACAGGAAAGGCGAGAGGAACTCCAGGGTCGTCCCACCATTCCAAGAGTCCCCCAGATATCTCAGTCTGCCGGGGTCCAGCCCCGCTGGATCCAGGGAATTCGACGGATGGACGGCGTTGAGGTGGAAAGACTTGTTTATTTATTAATGTAAGATTAGAGTAAGAAACTATAGTGTATTAAGAAGATTAAGTGGAGGAAGTGGGCTGAATAGCTTGGTTTACGCGGAAGGCCAATAAAATTCCAGACAAGGAATTTGCCCATCTACGTTGGGCCACCGGCGCCTGCTTGAATATCTAAGGGATGCTTCGACTTAAGCTCCCTTTCGTGCAGGTCTTAACAGCCAGGCCAAGTAAGTCGACCTGTCGAGCCTCCGCGCCCCTAGTGGAGATTCAGCCTGAAGTTAAAGTAAAGAGCAGAGAGAAGGAAAGGGAGAGAAGAAGAAAGAGAGGAAAGACACGGGGGGGCCTGAGTCCCAGGAAACCAGGCAGAGAGACTAGTTCGAGAAACTGGTCTGAGAAACTGGCCCCATCCTTTATTGTTCAGAAAGCCTTTTATACTTTTGATAAAACATGGAGATCAATGGGTAACACAAAATTATGTAGCGTTCACTGCCCAGACTCTTTCTGTACATCATTTTGTATACAAAAGGTCTCAGGTGATTTACATTATCATCTGGCCAAGAGGCTTGTTAACACTTTTTGGCTCTCTTCCTTAATGAATGTTAATTTTGTTTCTCCTGAAGTGTTTTTCTTTAAACTGCATCTCCTTAAAGCATTAAAGTTACATCTCTATAAAACAAAGGTGCAGTGGGTTATAACAAAGAAGGTACTTAACTCAAAGATCTAATGTTGCTAATAACCGGTCTGCTACTTGTTTTTTTATATACCAACTATATCTAAAAATAAAGGATATGAAAATTTAGCAGCAAGCATTGACCCAACAAATGAAACTTTTAATCAGTCCTATTCTAAAGATTTTGACTCCTCGGATGCCCCTACATTCCTAGGATGCTTTAAGCTTCCTGTGCCTCCTGCAGTCAGGAGGCCTCAAACAATCACATGCTCAGCAGTTCGAGTCCTGCAGGCAGGCTAGAAAGCCATCAGAGGGTTTTTGGATTGAAACACTCGTTCAAATGCAGAAGACTAAAGCCCGGAATTGACTATTTCCAGAAAATGTGAGAAGAGTGGAAAGGCAGAGCACAAAAGCCGGCAGATTTTTGTTGGGGTACATGCATAGGAATTTGCAGAGGGGTCCCTGAAGTCTGAACACACCTTGCGTATGTCAGCTTCCTTCCTCATGACCTTATCACGGCCGGGAGTCCTCACACTTGCTCCCAGCATCAGTCCAAACCAGAGGAACCTGTTTTCCCTGCACTGCCTCGACTTTCACGCCGAGGATCGACTCACACCACGGTGGCACGTGGGACAGCCCTGTGGGAAAGCCTCGTGGGAAAGCCTCGTGGAAAGCCTCGAGGGAAAGACACATATCCCTCGATCCACGCGAAGGGAAGCGTGACACTGCGGCTACAACTAGGGAGGAAAGAGCTCGTGCATGACTCCACTGGCGACGAGGACTGACTCCCCTGGAGTAACTCCAGAAGTACCCCAAGATCCATGTCAGCACTGCAGAGGAATCCTCAGGTGCTGGCCCCGAATCCACACAAGTCTTAGGCCCCAGCATCGATGGGAGAGGAATCACGAGTGGTCCCCTAACAACTCGCATGGGGACTGGCCTTTCCTGAGGCCACCAGAGCGGGTCCCTGAGGTCCCCGTCGTAAGTCGAGAGCACCTGCCGCAACTCGAGAAAATCCAGGAGGTTCTCCCCTCCAGGCGAGATGAGGCCCATTTCCGCTGAGGGGGCTAGAACCTAATCACACCTCACCTCTGGAACTTCCAAAGGGTCCTTCACACCCTTGCTGCAACTCAAGAAGTTCCCCGACATACCCGTCTCCACTCGAGAGGAAGCAGGAGGGGCCCGCCCACAGGCAGAGGAGCTCCGTTTCCACCCTGAGCTTGAGATGAGGGATCCTTTCCCTACTTTGTCAGGAAAGAATACCTGGCATTCCCATCACGTCTCAAGAGAAGGTGCTCTCCACAGGAAGGGTGAGAGGAACTCCAGGGTCGTTCCACCATTCCAAGAGTCCCCCAGATGACTCAGTCCATTCCAGGGGAAACTGTTTTCCCTGCACTGCCTCGACTATCATGCCGAGGATCGACTCACACCATGGTGGCACGTGGAACAGCCCTGTGGAAAAGCCTTGTGGGAAAGCCTCGTGGGAAAGCCTCGTGGGAAAGCCTCGAGGGAAAGCCACAGATCCCTTGATTCACGTGAGGTGAAGCGTGACACTGCTGCTACAGCTTGGGAGGAAGGCACGTGCATTCTCCCACTCGAGACGAGGACTGACTCCCCTGGGGAGACTCCAGAAGTACCCCAAGATCCATGTCAGCGCTGGAGACGAATCCTCAGGTTCCGACCCCGACCCCACACAAGGTCTTAGGCCCTGGAATAGATGGGAGACGAATCCAGAGAGGCCTCCTAGCAACTTGCATGAGGACTGGACTTTATTGAGCCCAACAGATCTCTCGTCCCTGATGTCCCACTCGTAACTCGAGAGCACCTCTCTCAACTCAACAAAATCCAGGAGGATCTCCCCTCCAGGCGAGATGAGGCCCTTTTCCGCTGAGGCGTCTCGAGGCTAATCACACCTAATATCTGTAATTTCCAAAGACTCTTTCAAACCCTTGTACAACTCAAGAATTTCCCACAGGAACGTCTCCACTCGGGAGCAAAAGCTACGGTCTCACTCACATTTAGATGTTCCCTTTTTCCGCATCTTTGCGGGGAATGAGGGACCCTTACACATCAGCTGAATTTCGGGATTACTCTCCAGACGACGCCGAGGCCTAAGACCTTGTGTTGAGTCAGGGCCCAAATCTGAATTCGCTAGGAGGTGAAAACCTCCTGTTAACACTCACTTGGATTAACGGATCTGTGGCTTTCCCTCGAGGCTTTCCCAGGAGGCTTTCGCAAGGGCTGTCCCACGTGCCACCGTGGTGTGAGTCGATCCTCGGCTTGAAAGTCGAGGCAGTGCAGGGAAAACAGGTTTCCCTGGAATGGACTGAGACATTTGGGGGACTCTGGGAATGGTGGCACGACCCTGGAGTTCCTCTCGCCTTTCCTGTGGAGAGCGCCTCCTCTTGAGATGCGACGGAACGCCGGGAATTCTTTCCCCGACACGCAGGGAAAGGATCCCTCCTCTCGAGCTAGGAGGCGGAAACGGAGCTCTTCTGGATGTGGGCGGGACTCTCGTGCTTCCTCTTGAGTGGAGACGGGTATGTCGGGGAACTTCTTGAGTTGCAGCAAGGGTGTGAAGGACCCTTTTGGAAGTTCCAGATGTTACATGTGATTAGCCTCAAGACGACTCAGCGGAAATGGGCCTCATCTCTCCTGGAGGGAGACCTCTTGGATTTTCTCGAGTTGCGGCAGGTGCTCTCTGCTTACGATGGGGACCTTAGGGACCCGCTCTGGTGGCCTCAGGAAAGGCCAGTCCCCATGCGAGTTGCTCTGGGGCTTCTCGGGATTCCTCTCCCGTCGATGCGGGGCCTAAGACCTTGTGTGAGTCGGTGCCGGAACCTGAGG
>NW_017192502.1:0-10248 GCF_001704415.2 Capra hircus
AATCAAGATTGCCGGTAGAAATATCAATCAACTTAGATATGCAGATGACACCACCATTATGGCAGAACGTGAAGAGGAAAGGGTATGTCGGGGAACTTCTTGAGTTGGCAGCAAGGGTGTGAAGGACCCTTTGGAAGTTCCAGAGGTTAGGTGTGGTTAGTCTCGAGATGCTCAGCAGAAATGGGCCTCATGTCGCCTGGAACGGAGAGGCTCCTGGATATTTCCGAGTTTCAGCAGGTGCTCTCCTTGTGTGGAGTCGGGGCCGGAAGCTGAGGATTCCTCTCCAGTGCTGACATGGATTTTGGGGTACTTCTGGAGTCTCCACAAGGGAGTCAGGCCTCGTCTCGAGTGGGGGCATGAGCGTGCCATTTCCTCCCATGCTGTAGCAGCAGTGTCACGGTTCCCCTTGCGTGGACCAAGGGATCTGTGGCTTTCCCTCGAGTCTTTCCCACGAGGCTTTCCACAGGGCTGTCCACGTGTCACGGTGGTGTGAGTCGATCCTCAGCGTGAAAGCCGAGGCAGTGCAGGGAAAACAGGTTCCTGTGGAACGGACTGACACATCTGGGGGAGTCTTGGAATGGTGGCACGACCTGCAGTTCCTCTCCCCCTTTCCTTTGGAGAGCGCCACCTTGAGATGCGATGGGAATGCCGGGAATTCTTTCCGAACAAGGCAGGGAAAGGATCCCTCATCTCGAAGTACGAGCCGGAAACGGAGCTCCTCAGGATGTGGCCGGGACCATCGTGCTTCCTCTTGAGTGGAGACGGGTGTGTCGGGGAACTTCTTGAGTTGCAGCTTGACTGTGAAAGACTCTTTGGAAGTTCCAGAGGTCAAGTGTGATTAGCCTCGAGACACCTCAGTGGAAACTGGCCTCATCTCGCCTGCAGGGGAGAACCTCCTGTATTTTACCGAGTTTCGGCAGGTGCTCTCGACTTACGACGGGGACTTCAGGGACCCGGTCTGTTGGCCTCAGGAAAGGCCAGTCCCCATGCGAGTTGCTTGGGGCCTCTCAGGATTCCTCTCCCGTCGATGCAGGGGCCTAAGATCTTGTGTGGAGTCGGTGCCGGAACCTGAGGATTCCTCTCCAGTGCTGACAGGGGTCTTGGGGTACTTCTGGAGTCTCCCCAGGAAAGTCATTCTGCATCTCGAGTGGGGGCATGCACATGCGATTTCCTCCCGAGCTGTAGCAGCAGTGTCACGCTTCCCTTCACGTGGATCAAGGGATCTGTGGCTTTCCCTCGAGGGTTTCCCCACAGGCTGTCCACGTGCCACCGTGGTGTGAGTCTATCCTTGGCAGGAAAGTCGAGGCAGTGCAGGGAAAACAGGTTTCCCTGGAATGGACTGAGACATCTGGGGGACTCTGGGAATGGTGGCACACGACCCTGGAGTTCCTCTCGCCTTTCCTGTGGAGAGCGCCTCCTCTTGAGATGCGACGGAACGCCGGGAATTCTTTCCCGACCACGCAGGGAAAGGATCCCTCCTCTCGAGCTAGGAGGCGGAAACGGGTCTCTCTGGATGTGGGCAGGACTCTCGTGCTTCTCTCGAGTGGAGACCGGTTTGTCGAGGAACTTCTTGAGTTGCAGCAAGGGTGTGAAGGACCTTTGGAAGTTCCAGAGGCCAGGTTGATTAGCCTCGAGACGCCTCCGCGGAAATGGGCTTCATCTCGCCTGGAGGGGAGAACCTCCTGGATTTTCTAGAGTTGCCACAGGTGCTCTCGACTTAAGACGAGGACCTCAGGGACCTGGTCTGGTGGCCTCAGGAAAGGCCAGTCCCCATGCGAGTTGCTAGGGGGGCCCTTCGGGATTCCTCTCCCGTCGATGCCGGGGCCTAAGACGTTGTGTGGAGACGGTGCCGGAACCTGAGGATTCCTCTCCAGTGCTGACATGGATCTTGGGGTACTTCTGGAGTCTCCACCGGGGATTCAGTCCTCGTCTCGACTTAGGTCATGCACGTGCACTTTCCTCCCGAGCTGTAGCAGCAGTGTCATGCTTCCCTTCGCGTGGATGAAGAAATCTGTGGCTTTCATCGAGGTTTTTGCAGGAGGCTTTCCCACGAGGCTTTCCACAGGGCTGTCCCACGTGCCACCGTGGTGTGAGTCGATCCTCGGTTGAAAGTCGAGGCAGTGCAGGGAAAACTGGTTTCCCTGGAATGGACTGAGACATCTGGGGGACTCTGTGTATGGTGGCTCGACCCTGGAGTTCCTCTCGCCTTTCCTGTGGAGAGCGCCTCCTCTTGAGATGCGATGGAAACGCCGGGAATTCTTTCCCGAACACGCAGGGAAAGGATCCCTCCTCTCGAGCTAGGAGGCGGAAACGGGGCTCCTCTGGATGTCGGCGGGAGGCTCGAGCTTTCTCTCAAGTGGAGACGGTTATGTCGGGGAACTTCTTGAGTTGGCAACAAGTGGGTGATGTACCCTTTGGAAGTTCCAGAGGTTAGGTGTGATTAGCCTCGAGAGGCCTCATTGGAAATGGGCCTCATCTCGCCTGGAGGGGAGAACCTTCTGGATTTTCTCGAGTTGCAGCAGTTTCTCTCCACTTACGACGGGGACCTCAGGGACATGCTCTGGTGGCCTCAGGAAAGGCCATTCCCCATGCGAGTTGCTCGGGGGCCTCTCGGGATTCCTCTCCTGTCGATGCCGGGTCCTAAGACCTTGTGTGGAGTCGGTGCCGGAACCTGAGGATTCCTCTCCAGTCCTGACATGGATCTTGGGGTACGTCCTGAGGCTCCCCTGGGGAGTCAGTCCTCGTCTCGAGTGGGGGCATGCACGTGCGCTTTCCTCCCCAGCTATAGCAGCAGTGTCAGGCTTCCCTTCGCGTGGATCAAGGGATCTGTGGCTTTCCCTAGAGGCTTTCCCACGAGGCTTTCCCTCGAGTCTTTCCCACAAGGCTGTCCCACGTGCCACCGTGGTGAGAGTCGACCTCGGCTTGAAAGTCGAGCCAGTGCAGGGAAAAAAGGTTTTCACTGAATTGGACTGAGACATCTGAGGGACTCTGGGAATGGTGGCACGACCCTGGGTTCCTCTCGCCTTCCTGTGGAGAGCGCCTCTTCTTGAGATGCGACGGAAACGTCGGTAATTCTTCCCGAAAACGAAGGGAAAAGGATCCCTCCTCTCGAGCTAGGAGGCGGAAACGGGGCTCCTCTGGATGTGGGCCGGACTCTCGTGGCTTCCTTTCGAGTGGAGACGGGTATGTCGGGGAACTTCTTGAGTTGCAGCAAGGGTGTGAAGGACCCTTTGGAAATTCCAGATGTTCGGTGTGATTAGCCTCGAGACGCCTCACCGGAAATGGGGCCTCATCTCGCCTGGAAGGGAGAATCTCCTGGATTTTCTCTAGTTGCGGCAGGTGCTCTCGACTTACGACGGGGACCTCTGGGACCCGCTCTGGTGGCCTCAGGAAAGGCCAGTCCCCATGCTAGTTGCATGGGGCCTCTCGGGATTCCTCTCCCGTCGATGCTGGGGCCTAAGACCTTGTGTAGAGTCGGTGCAGGAACCGGAGGATTCCACTCCAGTGCTGACATGGTTCCTGGGGTACTTTTGGAGTCTCCCTAAGGGAGTCAGTCCTCGTCATCGAGTTGGGGCATGCACGTGCGCTATTCCTCCCGAGCTGTAGCTGTAGTGTCACGCTTCCTTCGCGTGGATGAAGGAATCTGTGGGCTTTCCCCCGAGTCTTTCCCACGAGGCTTTCCCACGAGGCTTTCCCAAATGGCTGTCCAACGTGCCACCGTGGTGTGAGTCATTCCTCGGCTTGAAAGTCGAGGCAGTGCAAGGAAAACACGTTTCCCTGGAGTGGACTGAGACATCTGGGGGACTCTGGGAATCGTGGCACGACGCTGGAGTTCGCTCTCGCCTTTCCTGTAGAGAGCGCCCCCTCTTGAGGCTGCGATGGGAAGGGCCAGGAATTCTTTCCTGGAACACGGCAGGGAAAGGAACCCTCCTCTCGAGCTAGGCGGCGGAAACGGGGCTCCTCTGGATGTGAGCGGGACTCTCGTGCTTCCTCTCGAGTCGAGACGGTATGTCGGGGAACTTCTTGAGTTGCAGCAAGGGTGTGAAGGACCCTTTGAAAGTTCCAGAGGTTAGGTGTGATTAGCCTCGAGAGGCCTCAGCGGAAATGGGCCTCATCTCGCCTGGAGGGAGAATCTCCTGGATTTTCTCGAGTTGCGGCAGGTGCTCTGGACTTACGACGGGAACCTCAGGGACATGATCTGGTGGCCTCAGGAAAGGCCAGTCCCCATGCGAGTTGCGCGGGGGCCTCTCGGTATTCCTCTCCCATCGATGCCGCGGCCTAAGACCTTGTGTGGAGTCGGTGCCGGAACCTGAGGATTCCTCTCCAGTGTTGACATGGATCTTGGGGTACTTCCTGAGTCTCCCCTGTGGAGTCAGTCCTCGTCTCGAGTGGGGCATGCACGTGCGCTTTCCTCCCGAGCTGTAGCAGCAGTGTCACGCTTCCCTTCGCGTGGATCAAGGGATCTGTGGCTTTCCCTCGAGGCTTTCCCACGAGGCTTTCCCACGAGGCTTTCCCACAGGGCTGTCCCACGTGCCACCTGGTGTGAGTCGATCCTCGGCTTGAAAGTCGAGGCAGTGCAGGGAAAACAGGTTTCCCTGGAATGGACTGAGACATCTGGGGGACTCTGGAAATGGTGGCACGACCCTGGAGTTCCTCTCGCCTTTCCTGTGGAGAGCGCCTCCTCTTGAGATGCGACGGGAACGCCGGGAATTCTTTCCCGACCACGCAGGGAAAGGATCCCTCTCTCGAGCTAGAGGCGGAAACGGGGCTCCTCTGGATGAGGGCGGACTCTCGTGCTTCCTCTCCAGTGGAGACGGGTATGTTGGGGAACTTCTTGAGTTGCAGCAAGGGTGTGAAGGACCCTTTGGAAAGTCAAAAGGTTAGGTGTGATTAGCCTCAAGATGCCTCAGCGGAAATGGGCCTAATCTCGCCTGGAAGGGAGAACCTCCTGGATTTTCTCGAGTGCGGCAGGTGCTCTCGACTTACAATGGGGACCTCAGGGACCCGCTCCGGTGGCCTCAGGAAAGGCCAGTCCCCATGCGAGTAATTCGGGGGCCTCTAGGGCCTCCTCTCCCGTCGGTGCCGGGCCTAAGACCTTGTGTAGAGTCGGTGCCGGAACCTGAGGATTCCTCTCCAGTGCTGACATGGATTTTGGGTACTTTTGGAGTCTCCCTAGGGGAGTCAGTCCTCGTCTCGTTTGGGGGCATGCACGTGCGCTTTCCTCCCGAGATGTAGCAGCAGTGTCATGTTCCCTTCGCGTGGATCAAGGAATCAGTGGCTTTTCCTCGAGTCTTTCCACAGGCTTTCCCACGAGGCTTTTCCACAGGCTGTCCCACGTGCCACGTGGTGTGAGTCGATCCTCGGCTTGAAATTCGAGGCAGTGCAGGGAAACAGGTTTCCCTGGAATGGACTGAGACATCTGGGGGACTATGGAATGGTGGCACGACCCTGGAGTTCCGCTCGCCTTTCCTGTGGAGAGGGCCTCCTCTTGAGATGCGACGGGAACGCCGGGAATTCTTTCCCGAGAACGAGGGAAAGGATCCCCTCCTCTCGAGCTAGGAGGCGGAAACGGGGCTCCTCTGATGTGGGGCGGGAATCTCGTGCTTCCTCTCGAGTGGAGACGGGTATGTCAGGGAACTTCTTGAGTTGCAGCAAGGGTGTGAAGGACCCTTTGGAAAGTCCATAGGTTAGGTGTGATTAGCCTCGAGATGCCTCAGGGAAATGGGCCTCATCTCGCCTGGAGGGGAGAACCTCCTGATTTTCTCGAGTTGTGGCAGGTGCTCTCGACTTACGACGGGGACCTCAGGGACCCGCTCTGGTGGCCTCAGGAAAGGCCAGTCCCATGCGAGTTTTGGGGGCCTCTCGGGATTCCTCTCTCGTCGATGCCGGGCCTAAGACTTGTAGGAGTCGGTGCCGGAACCTGAGCATTCCTCTCCAGTGCTGACATGGATCGGGGTACTTTTGGAGTCTCCCCAGGGGAGTCAGTCCTCGTCTCGTTTGGGGCATGCAAGTGCGCTTTCCTCCCGAGCTGTAGCAGCAGTGTCACGCTTTCCCTTCGCGTGGATCAAGAATCTTGGGCTTTTCTCTTGAGGCTTTTCCACAGGCTTTCCCACGACCACAGGGCTGTCCCACGTGCCACCGTGGTGTGAGTCGATCCTCGGCTTGAAAGTCGAGGCAGTGCAGGGAAAACAGGTTTCCCTGGAATGGACTGAGACATCTGGGGGACTCTGGAATGGTGGCACGACCCTGGAGTTCCTCTCGCCTTTCCTGTGGAGAGCGGCTCCTCTTGTGATGCGACGGGAACGCCGGGAATTCTTTCCGAGAACGCAGGGAAAGGATCCCTCCTCTCGAGCTAGGAGGCGGAAACGGGGCTCCTCTGATGTGGGCAGAATCTCGTGCTTCCTCTCGAGTGGAGACGGGTATGTCGGGAAACTTCTGAGTTGCAGCAAGGGTGTGAAGGACCTTTTGGAAGTCCAGAGGTTAGGTGTGATTAGCCTCGAGACGCCTCAGCGGAAATGGGCCTCTTCTCTCGCCTGGAGGGGAGAACCTCCTGATTTTCTCGAGTTGCAGGCGTGCTCTCGACTTACGACGGGACCTCAGGGACCCGCTCTGGTGGCCTCAGGAAAGGCCAGTCCCCCATGCGAGTTGCTTGGGGGCCTCTCGGGATTCCTCTCTCGTCGATGCCAGGGCCTAAGATCTTGTATGGAGTCCGTGCCGGAACCTGAGCATTCCTCTCCAGTGCAGACATGGATCCTGGGTTACTTCTGGAGTCTCCCCAGGGGAGTCAGTCCTCGTCTCGAGTGGGGGCATGCACGTGCGCTTTCCTCCGAGCTGTAGCACAAGTGTCACGCTTCCTTCGCGTGGATCAAGATCTGTGGCTTTCCCTCGAGGCTTTCCAACGAGGCTTTCCCACAGGGCTGTCCCACGTGCCACCGTGGTGTGAGTCGATCTTCGGCTTGAAAGTCGAGGCAGTGCAGGGAAAACAGGTTTCCCTGGAATGGACTGAGACATCTGGGGACTCTGGGAATGGTGGAACGACCCTGGAGTTCCTCTCGCCTTTCCTGTGGAGAGCGCCTCCTCTTTGAAATGCGACGGAAACGCCGGAATTCTTTCCCGAACACGCAGGGAAAGGATCCCTCCTCTCGAGCTAGGAGGCGGAAACGGGGCTCCTCTGGATGTGGGCAGGAACTCTCTGCTTCCTCTCGAGTGTAGACGGGTATGTCGGGGAAACTTCTTGAGTTGCAGCAAGGGTGTGAAGTCCTTTGGAAGCTCCAGAGGTTAGGTGTGATTAGCCTCGAGATGCCTCAGCGGAAATGGCCCTCATCTCGCCTGGAGGGGAGAACCTCCTGGATTTCTCGAGTTGCGGCAGGTGCTCTCGACTTACGACGGGGACCTCAGGGACCCGCTCTGGTGGCCTCAGGAAAGGCCATTCCCCATGCGAGTTGCTCGGGGGCTCTTGGATTCCTCTCCGTCGATGCTGCGGCCTAAGACCTTGTGTGGAGTCGGTGCCGAACCTGAGGATTCCTCTCCAGTGCTGACATGGATCTTGGGTACTTCTGGAGTCTCCCCAGGGACTCAGTCCTCGTCTCGAGTGGGGGCATGCACGTGCGCTTTCCTCCCGAGCTGTAGCAGCAGTGTCACGCTTCCCTTCGCGTGGATCAAGGGATCTGTGGCTTTCCCTCGAGGCTTTCCCACGAGCTTTCCACGAGGCTTTCCCACAGGGCTGCCCCACGTGCCACCGTGGTGTGAGTCGATCTTCGCTTGAAAGTCGACGGCAGTGCAGGGAAAACAGGTTTCCCTGGAATGGACTGAGACATCTGGTTGTCTCTGGGAATGGTGGCACGACCCTGGAGTTCCTCTCGCCTTTCCTGTGGAGAGCGCCTCCCTCTTGAGATGCGACGGAAACGCCGGGAATTCTTTCCCGACCACGCAGGGAAAGGATCCCTCATCTCAGCTAGGAGGCGGAAACGGGGCTCCTCTGGATGTGGCCGGAACTCTCGTGCTTCCTCTCAAGTGGAGACGGGTATGTCGGGGAACTTCTTGAGTTGCAGCAAGGGTGTGAAGAACCCTTTGGAAGTTCCAGAGGTTAGGTGTGATTATCCTCGAGACGCCTCAGCGGAAATGGGCCTCATTCGCCTGAAGGGGAGAACCTCCTGGATTTTTCTCGAGTTGCGGCAGGTGCTCTCGACTTATGACGGGGACCTCAGGGACTCTGGTGCCTCAGGAAAGGCCAGTCCCCATGGAGAAACTCGGGGGCCTCTCGGGATTCCTCTCCCGTCGATGCTGGGCCTAAGACATTGTGTGGAGTCAGGTGCCAGAACCTGAGGATTCCTCTCCAGTGCTGACATGGATCTTGGGGTACTTCTGGAGTCTCCCCAGGGGAGTCAGTCTTCGTCTCAAGTGGGGGCATGCACGTGCGCTTTCCCCGAGCTGTAGCAGCAGTGTCGCGCTTCCCTTCGCGTGGATCAAGGGATCTGTGGCTTTCCCTCGAGGCTTTCCAACGAGGCTTTCCACAGGGCAGTCCCACGTGCCACCGTGGTGTGAGTCGATCCTCGACTTGAAAGTCGACGCAGTGCAGGGAAAATAGGTTTTCCTGGAATCGACAGAGACATCTGGGGCTCTGGGAATGGTGGCATGACCCTGGAGTTCCCTCTCGCCTTTCCTGTGGTGAGCGCCTCCTCTTGAGATGCGACGGGAACGCCGGGAATTCTTTCCCGACCACGCAGGGAAATGATCCCTCCTCTCGAGCTAGGAGGCGGAAACGGGGCTCCTCTGGATGTGGGCGGGACTCTCATGCTTCGTCTCGAGTGGAGACGGGTATGTCGGGCAAACTTCTTGAGTTGCGGCAAGGGTGTGAAGGACCCGTTGGAAGTTCCAGAGGTTAGGTGTGACTAGCCTCGAGACGCCTCAGCGGAAATGGGCCTCATCTCGCCTGGAGGGGAGAACCTCCTGGATTTTCGAGTTGCGGCAGGTGCTCTCGACTTACGACGGGACCTCAGGGACCGCTCTGGTGGCCTCAGGAAAGGCCAGTCCCATGCGAGTTGCTCGGGGCCTCTCGGGATTCCTCTCCCATCGATGCTGGGAAGACCTTGTGTGGAGTCAGTTCCGGAACCTGAGGATTCCTCTCCAGTGCTGACATGGATCTTGCGGTACTTCTGGAGTCTCCCCAGGGAAGTCAGTCCTCTACTCGAGTGGGGGCATCCACGTGCGCTTTCACCCGAGCTGTAGCAGCGGTGTCCCGCTTCCCTTCGCGTGCATCAAGGGATCCGTGGCTTTCCATTGAGGCTTTCCCACGAGGCTTTCTTTCTGCCGGGGTCCAGCCCGGTGGATCCAGGGAATTCGAAGGGTGGACGGCGTTGGCGTGGAAAGACTTGTTTGTTTATTAATGTAAGATTAGATTAAGAAACTATAGTGTAATAAGAAGATTAAGTGGAGGAAGAGGGCTGAATAGCTTGGTATACGCGGAAGGCCAATAAAATTCCAGACAAGGAATCTGCACCATCTACGTTGGCCACACCGGCGCCCCGCTTGAATATCTAAGGGTGCCTCGCCTTAAGCTCCCTTCGTGCGGGTCTTTAACAGCCGGGGCAAGTAAGTAGACCTGGCGAGCCTCTGCGCCCCAGATGGAGATTCAGCCTGAAGTTAAAGTAAAGAGCAGAGAGGGGAAGGGAGAGAAGAGGAGAGAGAGAGACATGGGGGGAGCCAGAGAGTCCCAAGAAACCAGGCCGAGAGACTAGTTCGAGAAACTGGTCCGATCCTTTATTGTTCAGAAGGCCTTTTATACTTTTGATAAAACATGGAGATCAACGGGTAACACAGAATTATGTAGCGTTCGCAGCCCAGACTCTTTTCTATACATCATTTTGTGTACAAAAGGTCTCAGGTGATTTACATTATCTTCTGGCCAAGAAGCTTGTTAACACTTTTTAGCTCTCTTCCTTAATGAATGTTGATTTTGTTTCCCACGAAGTGTTTTTCTTTAATTTGCATCTCCTTAAAAGCATTAAAGTTACATCTCTATAGAACAAAGGTGCAGTGGGATATAACAAAGAAGGTACTTAACTCAAAGATCTAATGTTGCTAATACCAGGTCTACTACTTGTTTTTCTATATACAAACTATATCTAAAAATAAAGGATATGAAAATTTGGCAGCAAGCATTGACTCAACAAATGAAACTTTTAATCAGTCCTATTCTAAAGATTTTGACTCTTCGGAAGCCCCTACATTCCTAGGATGTTTTAAGCT
>NW_017192503.1:0-10247 GCF_001704415.2 Capra hircus
CAGGCGGAAAGGGGCCCACTGCTGGATATGGGCGGAGACTCCGGTATTCCTCTTGAGGGAAGACGCGGGGTACTGTTCGGGAAATGCTTCTTGAGTTGCGCAGCAAGGGTTGTGAAAGACCGTTTGGAAAGTTCCAGAGTTAAGAGTGGTGATTACCTCCCTAGTTGCCGCTAGCGATAAAATTGGGCCTCATCTCACAGAAGTCTGTGTAGGGAGACACCGTGCTCCTGGATTTTCTCGGAGTTGCGGCAGGTGCTCTCAACTTACGATAGGGACCTCAGGGATCAGCTCTGGTGCCCTCAGGAAAGGCCAGTCCCCATGCTAGTAGCTCGGGGGCCTCTCGGGATCCTCTCCCGTCGATGCTGGGGCCTAAGACCTGTGTGTGGACTCAGTAGGAACCTGAGGATCCCTCTCCAGTGCAGACATGGATCTTAGGGTACTTCTGGAGTCTCCCAGGGAGTCAGTCCTCGACTGCGAGTGGGGCATGTACGTGCGCTTTCCTCCCGAGCTCTAGCAGCAGTGTCGCGCTTCCCTTCGCGTGGATCAAGGGATCTGTGTCTTTCCCTCGAGGCTTTCCCACGAGACTTTCCCACAGGGCTGTCCACGTGCCACGCGTGGTGTGAGTCGATCCTCGGCTTGAAAGTCGAGGCAGTGCAGGGAAAACAGTTTTCCCCTGGAATGGACTGAGACATCCAGGGGACTCTGGGAATGGTGGCACGACCCTGGAGTTCCTCTCGCCTTTTCCTGTGGAGAGCACCTCCTCTTGAGATGCAACGGGAACGCCGGGAATTCTTTCCCGACCACGATGGGAAAGGATCCCTCCCCTCGAGCTAGGAGGCGGAAGCGGGCTCCTCTGGATGTGGGCGGGACTCTCGTGCTTCCTCTCGAGTGGAGACGGGTATGTCGGGGATCTTCTTGAGTTGGCAGCAAGGGTGTGAAGGACCCTTTGTAAGTTCCAGATGTTAGATGTGATTAGCCTCCAGTCGCCTCAGCGGAAATGGGCCTTATCTCGCCTGGAGGGGGAACCTCCTGGATTTTTCTTGAGTTGCGGCAGGTGCTCTCGACTTACGACGGGGACCTCAGGGACACGATCTGGTGGACTTAGGAAAGGCCAGTCCCCATGCGAGTTGCTCGGGGTCTCTCGGGATTCCCTCTCCCTTCGATGCCGGGGCCTAAGACCTTGTGTGGAGTCGGTGCTGGAACCTGAGGATTCCTCTCCAGTGCTATGGATCTTGGGGTACTTCTGGAGTCTCCCCAGTGGAGTCAGTCCTCGTCTCGAGTGGGGGGCATGCACGTGCGCTTTCCTCCCGAGCTGTAGCAGCAGTGTCACTCTTCCCTACGCGTGGATCAAGGGATCTGTGGCTTTCCCTCTGGGCTTTCCCACGAGGCTTTCCCACAGGGCTGTCCACGTGCCACCGTGGTGTGTGTCGATCCTCGGCTTGAACGTCCAGGCAGTGCAGGGAAAACAGGTTTCCCTGGAATGGACTGAGACATCTGGGGGACTCTGGAATGGTGGCACGACCTGGAATTCCTCTTGCCTGTCCGTGGAGAGCGCCTCCTCTTGAGATGCGACGGGAACGCCGGAAATTCTTTCCGAAACGCAGGGAAAGGATCCCTGCTCTTGAGCTAGGAGGCGGAAACGGGGCTCCTCTGGATGTGGGCGGGACTCTCGTGCTTCCTCTCGAGTGGAGACGGGTAAGTTGGGGAACTTCTTGAGTTGCAGCAAGGTGTGAAGGACCCTTTGGAAGTTCGAGAGGTTAGGTGTGATTAGCCTCGAGACGCCTAGGCTGAAATGGGCCTCATCTCACCTGGAGAGGCAAACCTCCAGGATTCTCTTGAGTTGGAACAGGTGCTCTCGACTTATGACGGGGACCTCAGGGACCTGCTCTGGTGGCCACAGGAAAGGCCAGTCCCATGCGAGTTGCTCGGGGCCTCTCGGATTCCTCTCCCGTCGATGCCAGTACCTAAGACCTTGTGCGGAGACGGTGCCGCAACCTAAGGATTCCTCTCCAGTGCTGACGTGGATCTTGGGGTAACTTCTGGAGTCTCCCCATGGGAGTCAGTCCTTGTCTCGAGTGGGGGCATGCACGTGCGATTTCCTCCTAAGCTGTATCAGCAGTGTCCGCGCTTCCCTTCGCGTGGATCAAGGGATCAGTGGCCTTCCCTCGAGGCTTTCCCACGAGGCTTTGCCACGAAGCTTTCCAACAGGGCTGTCCCACGTGCCACCGTGGTGTGAGTCGATCCTCGGCTTGAAAGTCGAGGCAGTGCAGGAAAAACAGGTTTCCCTGGAATGGACTGAGACATCAGGGGGACTCTGGGAATGGTGGCACGACCCTGGAGTTCCTCTCGCCTTTCCTGTGGAGAGCGCCTCTTCTTGAGATGCAACGGAAGCCTGGAATTCTTTCCCAACCACGCAGGGGAAGGTTCACTCCTCTCGATCTAGGAGGGGAAACGGGGCTCCCTGGATGTGGTCTAGACTCTCGTGCTTCCTCTCGAGTGGAGATGGGTATGTCGGGGAACTTGTTGAGGTGAAGTAAGGGTGTGAAGGATCCTTTGGAAGTTCTCGACGTTAGGCGTGATTAGCCTCTAGAGCCTCAGCGGAAATGGGCCTCATCTCGCCTGGATGGGAGAACCTCCTGGATTTTCTCGAGTTGCGGCCGGTGCTCTCGACTTACGACTGGGACCTCAGGGATCTGCTATGGTGGCCTCAGGAAGACCAGTCCCCATGCGAATTGCTCGGGGCTCTCCGGATTCCTCTCCCGTCGATGCCGAGGCCTAAGACTTGTGTGGAGTTGGTGCCGGAACAGTGAGGATTCCTCTCCAGTGCTGACATGATCTTGGGGTACTTCTGGAGTCTCCCCGGGGATTCAGTCCTCGTCTCGTCTTAGGTCAATCACGTGCACTTTCCTCCCGAGCTGTAGCAGCAGTGTCATGCTTCCCTTCGCGTGGATGAAGAAATCTGCGGCTTTAACTCGAGGTTTCGCAGGAGGCTTTCCCACGTGGCTTTCCCACAGGGCTGTCCCACGTGCCACCGTGGTGTGAGTCGATCCTCGGCTTGAAAGTCGAGGCAGTGCAGGGAAAACAGATTTCCTGAAATGGACTGAGACCTCTGGGGGACTCTGGAAATGGTGGCACAACCTGGAGTTCCTCTCGCCTCTCCTGTGGAGAGCGACCCCTCTTGAGATGTGATGGGAACGCCGCGAATTCTTTCCGACCACGCAGGGAAAGGATCCCTCTCTCGAGCTAGGAGGCCGAAACGGGGCTCCTCTGGATGTGGGCGGGACTCTCGTGCTTCCTTCTTGTGGAGACGGGTATGTCGGGGAACTTCTTGAGTTACAGAAAGGGTGTGAAGTACCTTTGGAAGTTCAGAGGTTAGGTGTGATTTGCCTCGAAACGCCTCAGCTGAATCGGGCCTCATCTCGCCTGGAGGGAGAACCTTCTGGATTTTCTCGAGTTGCGGCAGTTGCTCTCAACATATGACGGGACGTCAGGGACCCGCTCTGGTGGCCTCAGGAAAGGCCAGTCCCCATGCGAGTTGCTCGGGGCCTCTCGGATTCCTCTCCGTCGATGCCGGGCCTAAGATCTTGTGTGGTGCGTCCGGAACTGAGCATTCTCTCCAGTCTGACATGGATCTTGGGGTACTTCTGGAGTCTCCCCAGGGAGTCAGTCCTCGTCTCGAGTGGGGGCATGCAGTCGTCTTTCCTCATAGCTGTAGCAGCAGTGTCACCCTTCCCTTCGCGGGATCAAGGATCGCGGCTTTCCTCGAGGCTTTCCACGAGGCTTTCCACGAGGCTTTCCCACAGGCTGTCCACGTGCCACCGTGGTGTGAGTCGATCCTCGGCTTGAAGTCGACCTAGTGCAGGAAAACAGGTTTCCCTGGAATGGATTGAGACATCTGGGGGACTCTGGGAATGTGGCACGACCCTGGAGTTCCTCTTGCCTTTCCAGTGGAGAGCGCTCCTCTTGAGATACGAAGGGAACGCCGGGAATTCTTTCCGAGCACGCACTGAAAGGATCACTCCTCTCGACCTAGGAGGCGGAAACGGGGCTCCTCTGGATGTGGGCAGGACTCTCGTGCTTCTTCTTGAGTGGAGACGGGTATGTCGGGAACTTCTGAGTTGCAGCAAGGGTGTGAAGGAAACTTTGGAAGTTCCAGATGTTAGATGTGATTAGCCTCGAGACGCCTCTGCGGAAATGGGCCTCATCTCGCCTGGAGGGGAGAACCTCCTGGATTTTCTCGAGTTGCGGCAGGTGCTCTCGACTTACGACGGGACATCAGGACCCGCTCTGGTGGCCTCAGGAAAGCCAGTCCCCATGCGAGTTGCTCGGGGCCTTCGGATTTCTCTCCCTTCGATGCCGGGGCCTAAGATCTTGTGTGGAGTCGGTGCCGGAACCTGAGCATACCTCTCCAGTGTGGCATGGATCTTGGGTACTTCTGGAGTCTCCCCAGGGGAGTCACTCCTCGTATCAAATGGGGCATGCACGTGCGCTTTCCTCCGAGCTGTAGCAGCAGTGTCATGCTTCCCTTCGCGTGGATCAAGGGATCAGGGGCTTTCCCTCGAGGCTTTCCACGAGGCTTTCGCACGAGGCTTTCCACAGGGCGGTCCACGTGGACCGTGGTGTGAGTCGATCCCGGCTTGAAGGTCGAGGCAGTGCAGGGAAAACAGATTTCCCTGGAATGGACTGAGACATCTGGGGACTCTGGGAATGTGGCACGACCTGGAGTTCCTCACGCCTTTCCTGTGGAGAGCGCCTGCTCTTGCGATGCGTTGGAACGCCGGGAATTCTTTCCCGACCACGCAGGGAAAGGATCCTCCTCTCGAGTTAGGAGGCGAAACGGGCTCATCTGTATGTGGGCGGGACTCTCGTGCTTCTCTCGAGTGGAGACGCGTATGTCGGGGAACTTCTTGAGTTGCAGCAAGGGTGTGAAGGACCCTTTTGAAGTTCCAAGATTAGGTGTGATTAGCCTCGAGACGCCTCAGCGGAAATGGGCCTCATCTCGCCTGGAGGGGAGAACCTCTTGTATTTTTCGAGTTGAGGCAGGTGTTCTCAACTTACGACTGGGACCTCAGGGACCCGCTGGGGTGGCCTCAGGAAAGGCCAGTCCCATGCGAGTTGCTCTGGGCCTCTCGGGATTCCTCTCCCGTCGATGCGAGGCCTACGACCTTGTGTGGAGTCAGTGTCGTAACCTGAGGATTCTCTCCAGTGCTGACATGGATCTTGGGGTACTTCTGGAGTCCACCAAGGGGTGTCAGTCCTCGTCTCGAGTGGGGCCATGTACGTGCGTATTCCTCCGAGCTGTAGCAGCAGTGTCCCGCTACCCTTCGCATGGATCAAGGGATCTGTGGCTTTCCGTCGAGGCTTTCCCACGAGGCTTTCCCACGAGGCTTTCCCACATGGCTGTCCACGTGCCACCGTGGTGTGAGTCGTTCCTCGGCTTGGAAAGTCGAGGCAGTGCAGGCGAAAAACAGGTTTCCCTGGAATGGACTGGAGACATCTGGGGGACTCTGGGAATGGGGCCTGATCCTGGAGTTCCTCCGCGCCTTTCCTTTGGAGAGCGCCTCCTCTTGAGATGCGACGGGAACGCTAGTAATTCTTTCCCGACCACGCAGGGAAAGGATCCATCCTCTCAAGCTTGCAGGCGGAAACGGGGCCACTCTGGATATGGGCGGGACTCTCTGATTCCTCTAGAGTGGAGACGGGTATGTCGGGGAACTTCTTGAGTTGCAGCAACGGTGGGAAGGACCCTTTGGAAGTTCCAGAGTTTAAGTGTGATTACCCGCTAGTTGCCTCAGTGGAAATGGGCCTCATCTCGCCTGGAGGGGACAACCTCCTGGATTTTCTCGAGTTGGGGCAGGTGCTTTCGACTTACGATGGGGACCTAAGGTACCCGCTCTGGTGGGCTCAGGAAAGGCCAATCGCCATGCGAGTTGCTCTGGGGCCTCTCGGGATTCCTCTCCCGTCGATGCCGGGGCCTAAGACCTTGTGTGGAGTCGGTGCCGGAACCTGAGGATTCCTCTCCAGTGCTGACATGGATCTTGTGGTACTTCTGGAGTCTCCCCAGCGGAGTCAGTCCTCGTCTCGAGTGGGGCCATGCACCTGCGCTTTCCTCCCGAGCTGTAGCAGCAGTGTCACGCTTCCCTTCGCGTGGATCAAGGGATCTGTGCCTTTCCCTCGAGGTTTTCCCAAAGGGCTGTCCCACGTGCCACCTTGGTGTGTGTCGATGTCGATCCTCGGCTTGAAAGTGAAGGCAGTGCAGGAAAAACAGGTTTCCCTGGAATGGACTGAGACATCTTGGGGACTCTGGGAATGGTGGCACGACCCTGGAGTTCCTCTCGCCTTTCCTGTGGAGAGCGCCTCCTCTTGAGATGCGACGGGAACGCCGGGAATTCTTTGCCGACCACGAAATGAAATGATACCTCCTCTCGAGCTTGGAGGCGGAAACGGGGCTCCTTCTGGATGTGGGCGGGACTCTCGTGCTTCCCCTTGAGTGGAGACGGGTATGTCGGGGAACTTCTTGAGTTGCAGCAAGGCTGTGAAGGACCCTTTGGAAGTTCCAGAGGTTAGGTGTGATTTGCTTCGAGTCGCCTCAGCGGAACTGGGCCTCATCTCACCTGGAGGGGACAACCTCCTGGATTTTGTCGACTTGCGGCAGGTGCTCTCCAGTTACGACGGGGACCACAGGGACCCCCTCTGGAGGCCTCAGGAAAGGCCAGTCCTCATGCGAGTTGCCCGGGAGCCTTTCGGGATTTCTCTCCCGTCGATTCCGGGGCCTAAGACCTTGTGCGGAGTCGGTGCCGGAATCTGAGGATTCCTCTCCAGTGCTGACATGGATCTTGGGGTACTTCTGGAGTCTCCCCTGGGGAGTGTGTCCTCGTCCCGAGTGGGGGAATGGACGTGCGCTTTCCTCCCGAGCTGTAGCAGCAGTGTCACTCTACACTTCGCGTAGATCAAGGGATCTGTGGCTTTCCCTCGAGGCTTTCCCTCGAGGCTTTCCCACGAAACTTTCCCACAGGGCTGTCCCACGTGCCACCGTGGTGTGAGTCGATCCTCGGCTTGAAAGTCGAGGCAGTGCATGCAAAACAGGTTTCCCTGGAATGGATGAGACATCTGGGGACTCTGGGAATGGTGGCACCACCCTGGAGATCCTCTCGCCTTTCCTGTGGAGAGCGCCTCCTCTTGAGATGCGACTGGAACGCCGGGAATTCTTTCCCGACCACAGAGGGAAAGGATCCCTCCTCTCGAGCTATGAGGCGGAAACGTGTCTCCTCTGTATGTGGACGGGACTCTCGTGCTTTCTCTCGAGTGGAGACGGGTATGTTGGCGAACTTCTTGAGTTGCAGATATGGTGCGAAGGACCTTTGGAAGTTCCAGAGGTTAGGTGTGATTAGCCTCCAGACGCCTCAGCAGAAATGGGCCTCATCTCGCCTGGAGGGGAGAACCTCCTGGATTTTCTCGAGTTGCGGCAGGTGCTCTCGACTTACGATGGGGACCTCAGGGACCCGCTCTGGTGGCCTCAGGAAAGGCCAGTCCCCATGCGAGTTGCTCGGGGCCTCTCGGGATTCTCTCCAGTCGAAGCCTGGGCCTAAGACCTTGTGTGGAGTCGGTGCCTGAACCTGAGGATTCCTCTCCAGTGCTGACATGGATCTTGGGGTACTTCTGGAGTCTCCCCAGGGGAGTCAGTCCTCGTCTCGAGAGGGGGCATGCATGTGCGCTCTTCCTCACGAGCTGTAGCAGCTCTGTCATGCTTCCGCTTCGCGTGGATCAAGGATCTGTGGCTTCCCTCGAGGCTTTCCCTCGAGGCTTCCCACGAGGCTTTCCCACGAGGCTTTCCCACAGGGCTGTCCACGTGCCACCGTGGTGTGAGTCGATCCTCGGCTTGAACGTCTAGGCAGTGCAGGGAAAACAGGTTTCCCTGGAATGGACTGAGACATCTGGGGGACTCTGGGAATGGGGCCTGATCCTGGAGTTCCTCTCGCCTTTCCTTTGGAGAGCGCCTCCTCTTGAGATGCGACGGGAACGTAGTAATTCTTTCCCGACCACGCAGGGAAAGGATCCATCCTCTCAAGCTTGCAGGCGGAAACGGGGCCACTCTGGATATGGGCGGGACTCTCTGATTCCTCTAGAGTGGAGACGGGTATGTCGGGGAACTTCTTGAGTTGCAGCAAACGGTGGGAAGGACCCTTTGAAGTTCCAGAGTTTAAGTGTGATTACCCGCTAGTTGCCTCAGTGGAAATGGGCCTCATCTCGCCTGGAGGGGAACAACCTCCTGGATTTTCTCGAGTTGGGGCAGGTGCTTTCGACTTACGATGGGGACCTAAGGTACCCGCTCTGGTGGGCTCAGGAAAGGCCAATCGCCATGCGAGTTGCTCTGGGGCCTCTCGGGATTCCTCTCCCGTCGATGCCGGGCCTAAGACCTTGTGTGGAGTCGGTGCCGGAACCTGAGGATTCCTCTCCAGTGCTGACATGGATCTTGTGGTACTTCTGGAGTCTCCCCAGCGGAGTCAGTCCTCGTCTCGAGTGGGGGCCATGCACCTGCGCTTTCCTCCGCGAGCTGTAGCAGCAGTGTCACGCTTCCCTTCGCGTGATCAAGGATCCTGTGCCTTTCCCTCGAGGTTTTCCCAAAGGGCTGTCCCACGTGCCACCTTGGTGTGTGTCGATGTCGATCCTCGGCTTGAAAGTGAAGGCAGTGCAGGAAAAACAGGTTTCCCTGGAATGGACTGAGACATCTTGGGGACTCTGGGAATGGTGGCACGACCCTGGAGTTCCTCTCGCCTTTCCTGTGGAGAGCGCCTCCTCTTGAGATGCGACGGGAACGCCGGGAATTCTTTGGCCGACCACGAAATGAAATGATACCTCCTCTCGAGCTTGGAGGCGGAAAACGGGGCTCCTCTGGATGTGGGCGGGACTCTCGTGCTTCCCCTTGAGTGGAGACGGGTATGTCGGGGAACTTCTTGAGTTGCAGCAAGGCTGTGAAGGACCCTTTGGAAGTTCCAGAGGTTAGGTGTGATTTGCTTCGAGTCGCCTCAGCGGAACTGGGCCTCATCTCACCTGGAGGGGACAACCTCCTGGATTTTGTCGACTTGCGGCAGGTGCTCTCCAGTTACGACGGGGACCACAGGGACCCCCTCTGGAGGCCTCAGGAAAGGCCAGTCCTCATGCGAGTTGCCCGGGAGCCTTTCGGGATTTCTCTCCCGTCGATTCCGGGGCCTAAGACCTTGTGCGGAGTCGGTGCCGGAATCTGAGGATTCCTCTCCAGTGCTGACATGGATCTTGGGGTACTTCTGGAGTCTCCCCAGGGGAGTGTGTCCTCGTCCCGAGTGGGGAATGGACGTGCGCTTTCCTCCCGAGCTGTAGCAGCAGTGTCACTCTACACTTCGCGTAGATCAAGGGATCTGTGGCTTTCCCTCGAGGCTTTCCCTCGAGGCTTTCCCACGAAACTTTCCCACAGGGCTGTCCCACGTGCCACCGTGGTGTGAGTCGATCCTCGGCTTGAAAGTCGAGGCAGTGCATGCAAAACAGGTTTCCTGGAATGGATGAGACATCTGGGGGACTCTGGGAATGGTGGCACCACCCTGGAGATCCTCTCGCCTTTCCTGTGGAGAGCGGCCTCCTCTTGAGATGCGACTGGAACGCCGGGGAATTCTTTCCCGACCACAGAGGGAAAGGATCCCTCCTCTCGAGCTATGAGGCGGAAACGTGTCTCCTCTGTATGTGGACGGGACTCTCGTGCTTTCTCTCGAGTGGAGACGGGTATGTTGGCGAACTTCTTTGAGTTGCAGATATGGTGCGAAGGACCCTTTGGAAGTTCCAGAGGTTAGGTGTGATTAGCCTCCAGACGCCTCAGCAGAAATGGGCCTCATCTCGCCTGGAGGGGAGAACCTCCTGGATTTTCTCGAGTTGCGGCAGGTGCTCTCGACTTACGATGGGGACCTCAGGGACCCGCTCTGGTGGCCTCAGGAAAGGCCAGTCCCCATGCGAGTTGCTCGGGGCCTCTCGGGATTCTCTCCAGTCGAAGCCTGGGCCTAAGACCTTGTGTGGAGTCGGTGCCTGAACCTGAGGATTCCTCTCCAGTGCTGACATGGATCTTGGGGTACTTCTGGAGTCTCCCCAGGGAGTCAGTCCTCGTCTCGAGAGGGGGCATGCATGTGCGCTCTCCTCACGAGCTGTAGCAGCTCTGTCATGCTTCGCTTCGCGTGGATCAAGGGATCTGTGGCTTTCCCTCGAGGCTTTCCCTCGAGGCTTTC
>NW_017192504.1:0-10246 GCF_001704415.2 Capra hircus
TCTCGGCTTTCATGTGGAGATCGCCTCCTCTAGAGATGCCACGGGAACGCCAGGAATTATTTCCCGACCCTGCAGGGAAAGGATCCTCCTCTCGAGCTAGGAGGGGTAACGGGCTCCTCTGGATGTGGGCGGGACGCTCGTGCTTCCTTTCGAGTGGAGACGGTATGACGGAACTTCTTGAGTTGCAGGAAGGGTGTGACGGACCTTTGTAAGTTCCAGTGGTTAGTTGTGATTAGCCTTGAGAAACCTCAGCGAAAATGTGCCTCATCTCGCCTGGAAGGGAGAACCTCCTGGATTTTCTCGACGTGCGGCTGGTGCTCTCGACTTACGACGGGACCTCAGGGACCGCGCTCTGGTGGCCTCAGGAAAGGCCAGTCCCTTGCAAGTTGCACGGGGGGCTCTTGGATGCATTTCCGTAGATGCTGGGGCCTAAGACCTTGTGTGGAGTCAGTGCCGGAACCTGAGGATTCCTCTCCAGTGCTGACATGGATCTTGGGTAATTCTGGAGTCTCCCAGGGGAGTCCGTCCTCGTCTCGAGTGGGGGCATGCACGTGCGCTTTCCTCCCGAGCTGCAGCAGTGTCACGCTTCCCTTTGCGTGGATCAAGGTATCTGTGGCTTTTCCCTCGAGGCTTTCCCACGAGGTTTTCCCACGAGGCTTTCCCACAGGGCTCTCCACATGCCACCGAGATGTGAGTCGATCCTCGGCTAGAAAGTCGAGGCAGTGCAGGGAAATCAGGTTTCCCTGGAATGGACTGAGACATCTGGGGGACTCTGGGAATGGTGGCACGACCCTGGAGTTCCTCTCGCCTTTCCTGTGGAGAGCGCCTCGTCGTGAGATGCGACGGGAACGCCGGGAATTCTTTCCCGACCACGCAGGATAAGGATCCCTCCTCTCGAGCTAGGAGGCAGAAACGGGGCTCCTCTGGATGTGGGCAGAACTCTCGTGCTTCCTCTCGAGTGGAGACGGGTATGTCGGGGAACTTCTTGAGTGGCAGCAAGGGTGTGAAGGACCTTTGCACGTTCCAAAGGATAGGTGGGATTAGCCTCGATACGCCTCAGTGGAAATGGGCCTCTTCTCGCCTGGAGGGGAGAAGCTCCTTGATTTTCCCGAGTTGCAGCAGGTGCTCTCGACTTTCGACGGGGACTCAACGACCGCTCTGGGGGCCTCAGGAAAAGGCAGGTCCCCATGCGAGTTGCTCGGGGGCCTCTCGGATTCCCTCACGTCGATGCGGGGACTAAGATCTTGTGTGGAGTCGGTGCCGGAACCTTAGGATTCCCCTCCAGTGCTGACATGGATCTTGGGTACTTCTGGAGTCTCCCCAGGGGAGTCAGTCCTCGTCTCGAGTGGGGTCATGCACGTGGCTTTCCTCCCGAGCTGTAGCAGCAGTGTCACACTTCCCTTCGCGTGGATCAAGGGATCTGTGGCTTTCCCTCGAGGCTTTCCCACGAGGCTTTCCCACGAGGCTTTCCCAGTGGTGTCCACGTGTGTGATGTGAGTCGATCCTCGGCTTGAAAGTCGAGGCAGTGCTGGGAAAACAGGTTTCCCCGGAATGGACTGAGACATCTGGGGGACTCTGGGAATGGTGGCACGACCTGGAGTTCCTCTCGCCTTTCCTGTGGAGAGCGCCTCCTCTTGAGATGCGACGGGAACGCCGGGAATTCTTTCCGACCACGAAAGGAAAGGATCCCTCCTCTCGAGCTAGGAGGCGGAAACGGGGCCCTCTGGATGTGGGCGGGACTCTCGTGCTTCCTCTTGAGTGGAGACGGGTATGTCGGGAACTTCTTGAGTTGCAGCAAGGCTGTGAAGGACCCTTTGGAAGTTCAGAGATTAGGGGTGATTAGCTTCCAGTCGCCTCAGCGGAAATGGGCCTCATCTCGCCTGGAGGGGACTACCTCCTGGATTTTCTCGAGATAGGGCAGTTGCTGTCGACTTACGACGGGGACCTCAACGACCCGCTCTGGGGGCCTCAGAAAAGGCCACTCCCCATGCGAATTGCTCGGGGCCTCTCGGGATTCCTCTCCCGTCGATGCCGGGCCTAAGACCTTGTGTGGAGTCAGTGCCGGAACCTGAGGTTTCCTCTGCAGTGCTGACATGGATCTTGGGTACTTCTGGAGTCTCCCCAGGGGAGTCAGTCCTCCTCTCGAGTGGGGGCATGCACGTGCGCTTTCCTCCCGAGCTGTAGCAGCAGTGTCACGCTTCCCTACGCGTGGATCAAGGGATCTGTGGCTTTCCCTCGAGGCTTTCCCACGAGGCTTTCCCACGAGGCTTTCCCACAGGGCTGTCCAACCTGCCATCGCGGTGTGAGTCGATCCTCGGCTTGAAAGTGGAGGCAGTGCAGGGAAAACAGGTTTCCTTGGAATGGACTGAGACATCTGGGGGACTCTGGGAATGGGGCCTGATACTGGAGTTCCTCTCGCCTTTACTGTGGAGAGCGCCTCCTCTTGAGATGAGACGGGAACGCTAGGAATTCTTTCAGGACCACGCAGGGAAAGGATCCCTCCTCTCGAGCTAGCAGGCGGAAACGGGGCCACTCTGGATACGGGCGGGACGCTCGGGTTCCTCTTGAGTGGAGACGGGTATGTCGGGGAACTTCTTGAGTTGCAGCAAGGGTGTGAAGGACCCTTTGGAAGTTCCAGAGTTTAAGTCTGATTACCCCCTAGTTGTCTCAGCCGAAATGGGCCTCATCTCGCCTGGAGGGGAGAACCTCCTGGATTTTCTCGAGTTGCGGCAGGTGCTCTCGACTTACGACGAGGGCCTCAGGGACCCGCTCTGGTGGCCTCAGGAAAGGCCAGTCCCATGCGAGTTTCTCCCGGGCCTCTCGGATTCCTCTCCCCGTCGATGCTGGGGCCTAAGACCTTGTGTGGACTCAGTGACGGAACCTGAGGATTCCTCTCCAGTGCCGACATGGATCTTGTGGTACTTCTGGAGTCTCCCCAGGGGAGTCAGTCCTTGTCTCGAGAGGGGGCATGCACGTGCGATTTCCTCCCGAGCTGTAGCAGCAGTGTCATGCTTCCCTTTTCGTGGATCAAGGGATCTGTGGCTTTCCCTCTAGACTTTCCCATGACGCTTTCCCACGAGGCTTCCCAGGGCTTTCCCACGTGCCACTGTGGTGTGAGTCGATCCTTGGCTTTAAAGTCGAGGCAGTGAAGGGAAAACAGATTTCCCTGGAATGGACTCAGACATCTGGGGACTCAGGGAATGTGGCACGACCCTGGAGTTCCTCTCGCCTTTCCTGTGGAGAGCGCCTCCTCTTGAGATGCGACGGGAACCCGGAAATTCTTTCCCGACCACGCAGGGAAACGATCCCTCCTCTCGAGCTAGGAGGCGGAAACAGGGCTCCTCTGGATGTGGGCGGGACTCTCGTGCTTCCTCTCGAGTGGAGACGGGTATGTCGGGGAACTTCTTGAGTTGCAGCAAGGGTGTGAAGGACCCTTGAAGTTCCAGAGGTTAGGTTTGATTAGCCTCGAGACGCCTCAGCGGAAATGGGCCTCATCTCGCCTGGAGGGGAGAACCTCCTGGATTTTCTCGAGTTGCGGCAGGTGCTCTCGACTAACGACGGGGACTTCAGGGACCCGCTCTGGTGGCCTCAGGAAAGGCCAGTCCCCATGCGAGTTGCTCGGGGGCCTCTCGGGATTCCCTCCGTCGATGCCGGGCCCTAAGACCTTGTGTGGAGTCAGTGCCGGAACCTGAGATTCCCTCCAGTGCTGACATGGATCTTGGGGTACTGGAGTCTCCCCAGGGGAGTCAGTCCTCGTCTCGAGTGGGGGCATGCACGTGCGCTTTCCTCCCGAGCTGTAGCAGCAGTGTCACGCTTCCCGTGGCGGGATCAAGGGATCTGGGGCTTTCCCTCGCGGCTTTCCCACAAGGTTTTCCCAAGAGGCTTTCCCACAGGGCTGTCCAAGTGCCACCGTGGTGTGAGTCGATCTTCAGCTAGAAAGTCGAGGCAGTGGAGGGAAACAGGTTTCCCTAGAATGGACTGAGACATCTGGGGGACTCTGGGAATGGTGGCACGACCCTGGAGTTCCTCTCGCCTTTCCTGTGGAGAGCGCCTCCACTGGAGATGCGACGGGAATGCCGGGAATTCTTTCCCGACCATGCAGGGAATGGATCCCTCCTCTCGAGCTAGGAGGCGAAAACGGGGCTCCTCTGGATGTGTTCAGGACTCTCGTGCTTCCTCTTGAGTGGAGACGGGTATGTCGGGGAACTTGCTGAGTTCCAACAATGGTGTGGAAGGACCCTTTGTAGGTTCCAGAGTTTAGGTGTGATAAGCCTCGAGACGCTCAGCAGAATTGGGCTTCATCTCGCCTGGAAGGGAGAACCTCCTGGATTTTCTCGTGTTGGGGCAGCTATTCTCGACTTACGACGGGGACCTTCAGGGACCCGCTCTGGTGGGCCTCAGGAAAGGCCAGTCCCCATGGCGACTAATACGGCGTCCTCTAGGTCCTCCTCTCCCGTTTGATGCCGGGGCCTAAGACCTTGTGTGGAGTCGGTGCCGGAACCTTAGGATTCCCCTCCAGTGCTGACATGGATCTTGGATACTTCTGGAGTCTCCCCAGGGGAGTCAGTCTTCGTCTCGTGTGGGGACATGCACGTGCGCTTTCCTCTTGGAGCTGTAGCAGCAGTGTCACGCTTCCCTTCGCGGGGATCAAGGGATCTGTGTCTTTCCCTCGAGGCTTTCCCACCAGGCTTTTCCCACGAGGCTTTCCCACAGGGCTGTCCCACGTGCCACCATTGTGTGAGTCGATCCTCGGCTTGAAAGTCGAGGCAGTGCAGGGAAAAAAGTTTTTCCTGGAATGGACTGAGACATCTGGGGGACTCTTGGAATGGTGGCCCGACCCTGGAGTTCCTCTCGCCTTTCCTGTGGAGAGCGCCTCCTCTTGAAATGCGACGGCAACGCCGGGGATTCTTTCCCGAACACAGTGAAAGGATCCCTCCTCTGGAAATAGGAGGCGGAAATGGGGCTCCTCTGGATGTGGGCAGAACTCTCGTGCTTCCTCTCGAGTGGAGACGGGTATGTCGGGGAACTTCTTGAGTTGCAGCAAGGGTGTGAAAGACCCTTTCGAAGTTCCAGAGTTTAGGTGTGATTAGCCTCGAGATGCCTCAGCGGAAATGGGCCTCATTTAGCCTGGAGGGGAGAACCTCCTGGATTTTCTCGAGTTGCAGCAGGTGCTCTAGCCTTAACGATGGGGACCTCAGGGACCCGCTCTGGTGGCCTCCGGAAAGGCCAGTCCCCATGCGTGTTGCTCGAGGTCCTCTTGGGATTCCTCTCCCTTCGATGCTGGGGCCTAAGACCTTGTGTGGAGTCAGTGCCGGAACCTTAGGATTCCTCTCCAGTGCTGACATGGATCTTGGGGTACTTCTGTAGTCTCCCCAGGGGAGTCAGTCCTCGTCTCGTTTGGGGGCATGCACGTGCGCTTTCCTCCTGAGCCTTAGCAGCAGTGTCACATTTCCCTTCGTGTGGATCAAGGGATTTGTGGCTTTCCCTCGAGGCTTTCCACTAGGCATTCCCACGAGGCTTTCCCACGAGGCTTTCCCACAGGGCTGTCCCACGTGCCACCGTGGTATGAGTCGATCCTCGGCTTGAAAGTCGAGGCAGTGCAGGGAAAACAGGTTTCCCTGGAATGGACTGAGACATCTGGGGGACTCTGGGAATGTGGCACGACCCTGGAGTTCCTCTCGCCTTTCCTGTGGAGAGCGCCTCCACTTGAGATGCGACGGGAACGCCGGGAATACTTTCCGACCAGGAAAGGAAAGGATCCCTCCTCTCGAGCTAGGAGGCGGAAACGGGGCTCCTCTGGATGTGGCGGGACACTCGTGCTTCCTCTCGAGTGGAGACGGGTATGTCGGGGAACTTCTTGAGTTGCAGCAAGGGTGGGAAGGACCCTATGGAAGTTCCAGAGGTTAGGTGTGATTAGCCTCGAGACGCCTCAGCGGAAATGGGCCTTATCTCTCCAGGAGGGGAGAACCTCCTGGATTTTCTCGAGTTGCGGCAGGTGCTCTCGACTTACGACGGGGACCTTAGGGCCCGCTCTGGTGACCTCAGGAAAGGCCAGTCCGCATGCGAATTGCTCGGGGGCCTCAGGGGGGCCTCTCAGGTTTTCCTCTCCAATCGATGCTGGGGACTAAGTCCTTGTGTGGAGTCAGTGCCGAACCTGAGGATTCCTCTCCAGTGCTGACATGGATATCGGGGTTCTTCTGGAGTCTCCCCAGGGGAGTCAGTCCTCGTCTCGAGTGGGGGCATGCACGTGCGCTTTCCTCCGCGAGCTGTAGCAGCAGTGTCAAGCTTCCCTTCGCGTGGATCAAGGGATCTGTGGCTTTCCCTCGAGGCTTTCCCACGAGGCTTTCCCACAGGGCTGTCCCACGTGCCACCGTGGTGTGAGTCGATCCTCGGCTTGACAGTCGAGGCCGAGAGCAGGGAAAACAGGTTTACTGGAATGGTCGGAGACATCTAGTTGACTCTGGGAATGGTGGCACGACCCTGGAGTTCCTCTCGCCTTTCCTGTGGAGAGCGCCTCCTCTTGAAATGCGATGGAACGCCGGGAATTCTTTCCCGACCACGCAGGGAAAGGATCCCTCCTCTCGAGCTAGGAGGCGGAAACGGGGCTCGTCTGGATGTGAGCGGGACTCTCGTGCTTCCACTCAAAGTGGAGACGGGTATGTCGGGGAACTTCTTGAGTTGCAGCCAGGGTGTGAAGGACCCTTTGGAAGTTCCAGAGGTTAGGTGTGATTAGCCTCGAGATCTCCTCGGAAATGGGGCCCATGTCGCCTGGATGGAAGAACCTCCTGTGTTTCTCGAGTTGCGGCAGGTGCTCTTGACTTATGCCTGGCACCTAAGGGACCTGCTCTGGTGGCCTCAGGAAAGGCCAGTCCCATGCGATTTCTTCGGGGGCCTCTCGGGATTCCTCTCCCGTCGATTCCGGGGCCTAAGACCTTGTGTGGAATCGGTGCCTGAACTGAGGATTCCTCTCCAGTGCTGACATGGATCTTGGGTTACTTCTGGAGTCTCCCCAGGGGAGTCAGTCCTCGTCTCGTGTGGGGGCATGCAGTTGCGCTTTCCTTCAGAGCTGTAGCAGCAGTGTCACGCTTCCCTTCGCGTGGATCAAGGAATCTGTGGCTTTCCCTCGAGGTTTTCCACGAGGCTTTCCACGAGGCTTTCCCACGGGCTTCCCACAGGGCTGACCCACGTGTCACCCGTCGTGTGAGTCGATCCTCGGCTTGAAAGTCGAGGCAGTGCAGGGAAAACAGGTTTCCCTGGAATGGACTGAGACATCTGGGGGACTCTGGAATGGTGGCACGACCTGGAGTTCCTCTCGCCTTTCCTGTGGAGATCGCCTCCTCTTGAGATGCGAGGGGAATGCCGGGAATTCTTTCCGACCACGCAGTGAAAGGATCCCTCTCTCGAGCCATGAGGTGGAAACGAGGCTCCTCTGGATGTGGTGGGACTCTCGTGCTTCCTCTCGACTGGAGACGGGTATGTCGGGGAAATTCTTGAGTTGCAGCAAGGGTTTGAAGGACTCCTTGGAAGTTCCATAGGTTGTGTGTGATTAGCCTCGAGACGCCTCAGCGGAAATTGGCCTCATCTCGCCTGGAAGGGAGAACCTCCTGGATTTTCTCGAGTTGCGGGCAGGTGCTCTCGACTTACGACGGGGACCTCAGGGACGCTCTCTGGTGGCCTCAGGAAAGGCCAGTCCCCATGCGAGTTGCACGCGGCATCTCGGGATTCCTCTCCCGTCGATGCCCGGGCCTAAGACCTTGTTTGGAGTCGGTGCCGAACCTGAGGATTCCTCTCCAGTGTTGACATGGATCTTGGGGTACTTCTGGAGTCTCCCCAGGGGAGTCAGTCCTCATCTCGAGTGGGGGCATGCACGTGCGATTTCCTCCCGAGCTGTAGCAGCAGTGTCACGCTCCCTTCACGTGGATCAAGGGATCTGTGGCTTTCCTCGAGGCTTTCCCATGAGACTTTCCCACGAGGCTTTCCACAGGGCTGTCCACGTGCCACCGTCGTGTGAGACGATCCTCGCTTGAAAGTCGAGGCAGTGCAGGGAAAACAGGTTTCCCTGGAATGGCCTGAGACATCTGGGGGACTCTGGGAATGGTGGAACGACCCTGGAGTTCCTCACGCCTTTCCTGTGTAAGCGTCCCTCTTGAGATGCGACGGGAACGCCGAGAATTCTTTCCCGACCACGGAGGGAAAGGATCCCTCCTCTCGAGCTATGACGCGGAAACGGGGCTCCTCTGAATGTGGGCGGCGACTCTCGTGCTTCCTCTTGAGTGGAGACGGGTATGTTGGGGGGATCTTCTTGAGTTGCAGCAAGGGTGTGAAAGGACCCTTTGGAAGTTCCAGAGGTTAGGAGTGATTAGCCTTGTGACACCTCAGCGGAAATGGGCCTCATCTCGCCCTGGAAGGGAGAACCTCCTGTATTTTCTCAAGTTGCTGCAGGTGCTCTCATCCACGACAGGGACCTCAAGGATCCGCTCTGGTGGCCTCAGGAAAGGACAGTCCCCATGTGAGTTGCTCGGGGGCCTCTCGGGATTCCTCTCCCGTCGATGCCAGGGCCTAAGACCTTGTGTAGTCGGTGCCGGAACCTGAGGATTCTTTCCAGTGCTGACATGGAACTTGGGGTACTTCTGGAGTCTCCACAGGGGAGTCAGTCCTCGTCTCGAGTAAGGGCATGCACGTGAACTTTCCTCCGAGCTGTAGCAGCACTGTCAAGCTTCCATTCGCGTGGATCAAAGCATCTGTGGCTTTCCCTCGAGGCTTTCCCACGAGACTTTCCACGAGGCTTTCCCACCAGGCTTTCCCACAGGGCTGTCCCACGTGCCACCGAGGTGTGAGTCGATCCTCGCTTGAAAGTCGAGGCAGTGCAGGGAAAACAGGTTTCCCTGGAATGGACTGAGACATCTGGAAGACTCTGGGAATGGTGGCACGACCCTGGAGTTCCTCTCTCCTTTCCTGTGGAGAGCGCCTCCAATTGAGATGCGACGGGAACGCCGGGAATTCTTTCCCGACCACGCAGGGAAAGATCCCTCCTCTCGAGCTATGAGGCGGAAACGGGGCTCCTCTGGATGTGGTGGGACTCTCGTGCTTCCTCTCGAGTGGAGACGGGTACGTCGGGGAACTTCTTGAGTTGCAGCAATGGTGTGAAGGACCCTTTCAAAGTTCCAGAGGTTAGGTGTAATTAGCCTGGGAACGCCTCAGAGGAATGGGCCTCATCTCCCTAGAGGGGAGAACCTCCTGCATTTTCTCGAGTTGGTGCAGGTGCTCTCGACTTACGACGGGGACCTCAGGGACCCGCTCTGTTGGCCTCAGGTAAGGCCAGTCCCCATGTGAGTTGCTCGGGGCCTCTCGGGATTTCTCTCCCGTCGATGTCGGGGTCTAAGACCTTGTGTGGAGTCGGTGCCGAACCTGAGGATTCCTCTCCAGTGCTGACATAGATCTTGGGGTACTTCTGGAGTCTCCCCAGGGGAGTCAGTCCTCATCTCGAGTGGAGGCATGCATGTGCGCTTTCCTCCCAAGCTGTAGCAGCAGTGTCACGCTTCTCTTTGCATGGATCAAGGGATCTGTGGCTTTCCTCGAGGATTTCCGTAAGGGCTGTGCCAAGTGCCACCGTGGTGAGTGATCCTCGTCCTGAAAGTCGAGGCAGTGTAGGGAAACAGGTTTCCCTGGAATGGACTGAGACATCTGGGGGACTCTGGGAATGGGTGCCGAATCTGGAGTTCCTCTCGCCTTTCCTGTGGAGAGCGCCTCTTCTTGAGATGCGACGGGAACGCCGGGAATTCTTTCCCGACCACGCAGGGAAAGGATCCTCCTCTCGGGCTGGGAGGCGGAAACGGGGATTCTCTGGATGAGGGCGGGACTCTCGTGATTCCTTTCAAGTGGAGACGGGTATGTCGGGGAACTTCTTGAGTTGCAGCCAGGGTGTGAAGGACCCTTTGGAAGTTCCCAGAGGTTAGGTGTGATTAGCCTCGAGACTCCTCAGCGGAAAATGGGCCCCATGTCGGCCTGGATGGAAGAACCTCCTGTGTTTCTCGAGTTGCGGCAGGTGCTCTTGACTTATGCTGGCACCTAAGGGACCTGCTCTGGTGGCTCAGGAAAGGCCAGTCCCCATGCGATTTCTTCGGGGCCTCTCGGGATTCCTCTCCCGTCGATTCCGGGGCCTAAGACCTTGTGTGGAATCGGTGCCTGAACCTGAGGATTCCTCTCCAGTGCTGACATGGATCTTGGCTTCTGGAGTCCTCCCCAG
>NW_017192505.1:0-10246 GCF_001704415.2 Capra hircus
AGATCCATGTCAGCACTGGAGAGGAATCCTCAGCTTCCGGCACCGCCTCCACACAAGGTCTTAGGGCCCGGAATCGTCGGGAGAGGAATCCCGAGAGGACCCCAAGCAACTCGCAGGGGACTGGCCTTTCCTGAGGCTGCCAGAGCGGGTCCCTGAGGTCCCCGTCTTAAGTCAAGAGCACCTGCCGCAACTCGAGAAAATTCAGGAGGTTCTCCCCTCCAGGCGAGATGAGGCCCATTTCAGCTGAGGCTTCTCGAGGCTAATCACACCTAACCTCTGGAACTTCCAAAGGGTCCTTCACACCCTTGCTGCAACTCAAGAAGTTCCCCGATATACCCGTCTCCACTGGAGAGGAAGCACGAGAGTCCGCCCACATCCAGAGGAGCCCCGTTTCCGCCTCATAGCTGGAGAGGAGAGATCCTTTCCCTGCGTGGTCTGGAAAGAATTCCCGGCGTTCCCGTCGCATCTCAAGATGAGGTGCTCTCCACAGGAAAGGCGAGAGGAACTCCAGGGTCGTGCCACCATTCCCAGAGTCCCCCAGATGTCTCAGTCCATTCCAGGGAAACCTGTTTTCCCTGCACTGCCTCGACTTTCAAGCCGAGGATCGACTCACACCACGGTGGCACGTGGACAGCCCTGTGGGAAAGCCTCGTGGGAAAGCATCATGGGAAAGCCTCGTGGGAAAGCCTCGAGGGAAAGCCACTGATCCCATGATCCACGCGACGGGAGGGTGACACTGCTGCTACAACGCGGGAGGAAAGCGCACGTGCATGCCCCCACTGAGAGGATGACTGACTCCCCTGGGGAGATTCCAGAAGTACCCTAAGATCCATGTCAGCACTGGAGAGGAATCCTCAGGTTCCAGCACCGACTCCACACAAGGTCTTAGGCCCTGGCATCGAAGGGAGAGGAATCCCAAGAGGCCCCCGAGCTACTCGCATGGGGACCGGCCTTTCCTGAGGCCACCAGAGTGGGTCCCTGAGGTCCCCGTCTTAAGTCGAGAGCACCTGCAGCAACTCGAGAACATCCAGGTGGTTCTCCCTCCAGGCGAGATGAGGCCCATTTCCGTTGAGGCGTCTCGAGGCTAATCACACCTAACCTCTGGAACTTCCAAAGGGTCCTTCACACGCTTGCTGCAACTCAAGAAGTTCCCCGACATACCAGTCTCCACTCGAGAGGAAGCACGAGGGTCCCGCCCACATCCAGAGGAGCCTGGTTTCCACCTCGTAGCTTGAGATTAGGGATTCTTTTCCTGCTTCGTCTGGAAAGATTTCCCGGCTTTCCCGTCGCATCTCAAGAAGAGGCGCTCTCAATAGGAAAGGCGAGAGAAACCCCAGTGTCGTGCCACAATTCCAAGGGACCCCCATATGTCTCAGTCCATTCCAGAGGAACTTGTTTTCCCTGCACTGCCTCTTCTTTCACGCCGAGGATCCTCTCACTCCACCATGGCATGTCCCACGTGGGACAGCCCTGTGGGAAAGCCTCGTCGGAAAGCCTCGAGGGAAAGCCACAGATCCCTTGATCCCCGCGACGGGAAGTGTGACACTGCTGCTACAGTTCGTGAGGAAAGCTCACGTGCATGCCCCCACACGAGATGAGCACTGACTCCCCAGGAGAGACTCCAGAAGTACCCCAAGATCCATGTCAGCACTGGAGAGGAAACCTCAGGTTCCAGCCCCGACTCCACACAAGGTCTTAGGCCCCGACATCGACGGGAGAGGAATCCCGAAAGGCCGCCTTGCAACTCCCATGGGCACTGGCCTTTCCTGAGGCCACCAGAGCGGGTCCCTGTGGTCCCCGTCGTAACTCGAGAGACCCTGCCCAACTCTAGAAAATCCAGGAGGTTCTCCGCTCCAGGCGAGATGAGGCCCATTTCCTCTGAGGCGTCTAGAGTCTCATCACACCTAAACTCTGGAAATTCAAAAGGGTCCTTGCTGCAACTCAAGAAGTTCCCCGACATACCCGTCTCCACTCGAGAGGAAGCACGAGGGTCCCGCCCACATCCAGAGGAACCCCGTTTCCGCCTGGTAGCTCGAGATGAGGGATCCTATCCTTCTTAGTCAAGAAAGATTTTTCAGCGTTCCCGTGGCCTCTCAAGAGCAAGGGCTCTCAATAGGAAAGGCGAGAGGAACTCCAGGGTCGTGCCACCATTCCAAGAGTCCCCCAGATATCTCAGTCCATTTCAGAGGAACCTGTTTTCCCCACAATGCCTCGACTTTCACGCCGAGGATCCACTCACACCATGGTGGCACGTGGGACAGCCTTTGGGAAAGCCTCGTGGGAAAGCCACAGATCCCTTGATCCCCGCGAAGGGAAGCGTGACACATCTGCTACACTGTCCCTGAGGTCACGGTCGTATGTTGAGAGCACCTGCCGCAACTCGAGAAAATCCAGGAGGTTCTCTGCTCCAGTCGAGATGAGGCCCATTTTCTCTGTGGCGTCTCGAGAGTAATCACACCTAAACTCTGGAACTTCCAAGGGGTCCTACACACCCTTGCCACAACTCAGGAGGTTCCCCAATATACCCGTCTCCACTCCAGAGGAAGCACGAGGGTCGGCCTCCTCCAGAGGAGCTCCGTTTCCGCCTCCAATCTCGAGATGAGGGATCCTTCCCTGCTTCCTCGGAAAGAATTCCCAACGTTTCCGACGCATCTCAAGAGGAGGTGCGCTGCACAGGAAAGGCGAGAGGAACTCATGGGTCGTGCCACCATTCCAAGTGCCCCCAGATGTCTCCGTCCATTCCAGAGGATCCTGTTTTCCCTGCACTGCTTCGACTTTCATGCCGAGGATCGCTCACCCACGGTGGCACGTGGGAGAGCCCTGTGGGAAAGCCTCGTGGGACAGCCTCGAGGGAAAGCCACAGATCCCTTGATCCACGCGACGGGAAGCGTGACACTGCTGCTACATCTCGGAGGAAAGCGCCGAGCATGCCCCCTCGAGACGAGGACTGAATCCCCTGGGAGACTCCAGAAGTACCCCAAGATTCATGTCAGCACTGGAGAGGTATCCTCAAGTTCTGACACTGACTCCACACAAGGTCTTAGGCCCAGGCATCGAAGGGAGAGGAATCCCAAGAGGCCCCTGAGCAACTCGCATGATGACTGGCCGTTCCTGAGGCCACCAGAGCTGGTCCCTGATGTCCCCGTTGTAAGTCGAGAGCACCTGCCGCAACTCGAGAAAATCCAGGAGGTTCTCCCCTCCAGGCGAGATGAGGCCCATTTCTCTGAGGCATCTCGAGGTTAATCACACCTAACCTCTGGAACTTCCAAAGGGTCCTTCACACCCTTGCTGCAACTCAAGAAGTTCCCCGACATACCCGTCTCCACTCGAGAGGAAGCAAGAGAGTCCCGCCCACATCCAGAGGAGACCCGTTTCCGCCTCCTAGATCCAGAGGAGGATCCTTTCCCTGCGTGTTCGGGAAAGAATTCCCGGCGGTCCTGTCGTATCTCAAGAGGAGGCGCTCTCCACAGGAAAGGCGAGAGGAACTCCAGGGTCGTGCCACCATTCCCAGAGTCCCCCAGATGTCTCAGTCCACTCCAGGGAAACCTGTTTACCTGCACTGCCTCGACTTTCAAGCCGAGGATCGACTCACACCACGGTGGCACGTGGGACAGCCCTGTGGGAAAGCCTCGTGGGAAAGCCTCGTGGGAATGCCTCGAGGGAAAGCCACAGATCCCTTGATCCACGCGAAGGGAAGCGTGACACTGCTGCTACAGCTCGGGAGAAAAGCACACGTGCATGGCCCCACTCGAAACGAGGACTGACCCCCCTGGGGAGACTCCAGAAGTACCCCAGGATCCATATCAGCAATGGAGAGGAATCCTCAGGTTCCGGCACCGACTCCACACAAGGTCATAGGCCCGGCATCGACGGGAGAGGAATCCCGAGAGGCCCCCGAGCAACTCGCATGGGGACTGGCCTTTCCTGAGGCCACCAGAGCGGGTCCCTGAGGTCCCCGTCGTAAGTCGAGAGCACCGGCCGCAACTCGAGAAAATCCAGGAGGTTCTCCCGTCCAGGCGAGATGAGGCCCATTTCCAATGAGGCGTCTCGAGGCTAATCACACCTAACTTCTGGAACTTCCAAAGGGTCCTTCACATCCTTGCTGCAACTCAAGAAGTTTCCCGACATACCGTCTCCACTCAAGAGGAAGCACGAGAGCCCCGCCCACATCCAGAGGAGCCCCTTTTCCGCCTCATAGCTCGAGAGGAGGGATCCTTTCCCTGCGTGGTCGGGAATGAATTCCCAGACTTGCCATAGCAGCTCAAGAGGGGCGCTCTTCACAGGAAAGGCGAGAGGAACTCCAGGGTCGTGCCACCATTCCCAGAGTCCCCCAGATGTCTCAGTCCATTCCAGGGAAACCTGTTTTCCTGGCACTGCCTCCACTTTCAAGCCGAGGGTTGACTCACACAACGGTGGCACGTGGGATAGCCCTGTGGTAAAGCCTCGTGGGAAACCCTGGTGGGTAAGCCTCGAGGGAAAGCCACAGATCCCTTGATCCACGCGAAGGGAAGCATAACACTCCTGCTACATCTCGGGAGGAAAGCGCACAAGCATGCCCCCACTCGAGACGAGGACTGACTCCCCTGGGGAGACTCCAGAACTGCCCCAAGATTCATGTCAGCACTGGAGAGGTATCCTCAAGTTCTGACACTGACTCCACACAAGGTCTTAGGCCCAGGCATCGACGGGAGAGGAATCCCGAGAGGCCCTCTAGCAACCTGCATGGGGACTGGCCTTTCCTGAGGCCACCAGAGCGGGTCCCTGAGGTCCCCGTCTTAAGTCCAGAGCACCTGCCGCAACTCGAGAAAATCCAGGAGGTTCTCCCCTCCAGGCGAGATGAGGCCCATTTCAGCTGAGGCTTCTCGAGGCTAATCACACCTAACCTCTGGAACTTCCAAAGGGTCCTTCACACCCTTGCTGCAACTCAAGAAGTTCCCCGACATACCCGTCTCCACTCCAGGGAAGCACGAGGGTCCCGCCCACATCCAGAGGAACCCCGTTTCCGCCTGGTAGCTCGAGATGAGGGATCCTATCCTGCTTAGTCAGGAAAGATTTTTCAGCGTTCCCGTGGCCTCTCAAGAGCAAGGGCTCTCAATAGGAAAGGAGAGAGGAACTCCAGGGTCGTGCCACCATTCCAAGAGTCCCCCAGATATCTCAGTCCATTTCAGAGGAACCTGTTTTCCCCTCAATGCCTCGACTTTCACGCCGAGGATCCACTCACACCATGGTGGCACGTGGGACAGCCCTGTGGGAAAGCCTCGTGGGAAAGCCACAGATCCCTTGATCCCCGCGACGGGAAGCGTGACACATCTGCTACACTGTCCCTGAGGTCACGGTCGTATGTCGAGAGCACCTGCCGCAACTCGAGAAAATCCAGGAGGTTCTCTGCGCCAGTCGAGATGAGGCCCATTTTATCTGCGGCGTCTCGAGAGTAATCACACCTAAACTCTGGAACTTCCAAAGGGTCCTACACACCCTTGCTACAACTCAGGAGGTTCCCTGATATACCCGTCTCCACTCCAGAGGAAGCACGAGGGTCCGGCCTCCTCCAGAGGAGCTCCGTTTCCGCCTCCAAGCTCGAGATGAGGGATCCTTCCCTGCTTCCTCGGGAAAGAATTCCCGGCGTTCCCGTCGCATCTCAAGAGGAGGCGCTCTCCACAGGAAAAGCGAGAGGAACTCCAGGGCCGTGCCACCATTCCAGAGTCCCCCAGATGTATCAGTCCATTCCAGGGAAACCTGTTTTCCCTGTACTGCCTCGACTTTCAAGCCGAGGATCGACTCACACCACGGTGGCACGTGGGAGAGCCCTGTGGGAAAGCCTCGTGGGACAGCCTCGAGGGAAAGCCACAGATCCCTTGATCCACGCGACGGGAAGCGTGACACTGCTGCTACAGCTCGGGAGGAAAGCACACGTGCATGCCCCCACTCGAGACGAGGACTGACTCCCCTGGGGAGACTCCAGAAGTACCCCAAGATGCATGTCAGCCCTGGAGAGGAATCCTCAGGTTCCGGCCCCGACTCCACACAAGGTCTTAGGCCCTGGCATCGACGGGAGAGGAACAGCGACAGGCCCTCTAGCAACTCGCATGGGGACTGGCCTTTCCTGAGGTCACCAGAGCGGGTCCATGAGGTCCCCGTCGTAAGTCAAGAGCACCTGCCGCAACTCGGTAAAATCCAGGAGGTTCTCCCCTGCAGGCGAGATGAGGCCCGTTTCCACTGAGGTGTCTCGAGGCTAATCACACTTGACCTCTGGAACTTCCAAAGAGTCTTTCACTGCCATGCTGCAACTCAAGAAGTTCCCCGGCATACCCGTCTCCACTCAAGAGGAAGCACGAGGGTCCCGGCCACATGCAGAGGAGCTCCGTTTCCGGCTCGTAGCTCGAGAGGACGGATCCTTTCCCTGCTTGGTCGGGAAAGAATTCCCGGCATTCCCATCGCATCTCAAGAGGAGGCGCTCTCCAAAGGAAAGGGAGAGGAACTGCAGGGTCGTGCCACCATTCCAAGACTCCCCCAGATATCTCAGTCCGTTCCACAGGAACCTGTTTTCCCTGCACTGCCTCGGCTTTCACGCCGAGGATCGACTCACACCACCGTGACACGTGGGACAGCCCTGTGGGAAAGCCTCGTGGGAAAGACTCGAGGGAAAGCCACAGATCCCTTGGTCCACGCAAGGGAAGCGTGACACTGCTGCTACAGCATGGGAGGAAAGGGCACGCTCATGCCCCCACTCGAGACGAGGCCTGACTCCTTTGTGGAGACTCCCGAAGTACCCAAAATCCATGTCAGCACTGGAGAGGAATCCTCAGCTTCCGGCCCGAATCCACACAAGGTCTTAGGCCCCGGCATCGACGGGAGAGGAATCACGAGAGGCCCCCTAGCAACACGCATGATAACTGGCCTTTCCTGCGGCCGCCAGAGCGGGTCCCTGAATCCCCGTCGTAACTCGAGAGCACCTGCTGAAACTCGGGAATATCCAGGAGCCTCTCCATTCCAGGCGACATGAGGCCCATTTCTGCTGAGGCATCTCGAGACTAACCACACCTAACCTCTGGAACTTCCAAAGGGTCCTTCACACCCTTGCTGCAACTCAAGAAGTTCCCCGACATACCCGTTCCTCTTCACGTTCTGCCATAATGTGGTGTCATCTGCATATCTAAGTTGATTGATATTTCTACCGGCAATCTTGATTCCAGCTTATGTATCTTCCATCCCAGCATTTTTCATGATGTACTCTGCATAGAAGTTAAATAAACAGGGTGACAATATACAGCCTTGACATACTCCTTTTCCTTTTTGGAACCAGTCGTTGTTCCATGTCCTGCTCTAACTGTTGCTTCCTGACCTTCATCCAGATTTCTCAAGAGGCAGGTTAGGTGGTCTGGTATTCCCATCTCTTTCAGAATTGTGGCTAAAACAACAGTATAAGGACCTTTCCGATGTCAGGCCAAGGAATTGTGTTTCCAGTCATTGAGCCACACCTGATCACTGAGCACAAATTCATGAATCTGTTCCTCAAGGGGAATGATATTCTTTTTTATACAAACTTAGTTACCTGATTTATTACCTTACCTAATTGTTCCATCTGCTGTGAAATCCCACCCCTTACTTGTGGCAAATCTGCTAACACCTGCCTCACTGTGGAGGGGGTCTCCCATAGAAAATTTCATAAGGACAACAACTGTGGGAACGTGCGTTACCCGTAATATGAGTAAGTCTGCCGGAAGCAAGCCCATCCATGTACAGTCAGTCTCTATGATCCATTTTGAAAGTGTCTCTTCAAGAGTTTGGTTGTTTCTTTCCACCATTCCAGAACACTGGGGCCTATATGCTGTATGTAATTTCCACTGATATTTAGAGCTTCACATACCTGTTAATTAACGCGGCTACAAAGACAGGGCCATTGTCGGATTCTATCCTGGTTGGAAACCCAAGTCTGGGAATTATTTCTCAAATCAGCGAGCTACTTCATTTTCTTTTTCAGATCAGGTAGGGGAAGGCCTCTGCCCAACCGGAGAAGGTACCTACTATTCTAGTAAGTCATGATAACAGGTGACTGCCTTTGCTTCCCGAAGGACACTCGCTTTCCCTGCATCCTGAGAACTCCACGTCTCAGCCAGTTGGAAAAGCGCTTCTTGGAGGTCATTATTCAGGGCAACTTCCCCTGGAGCCCGGGGCCATAGGGAGCGGCTCCACACTCCCAGGGAAAGGCAGAGCCACAGCCACACATCTGTCCCCCCCCTTTGCTCTGTAGGAGAGCTCTAGTGAGCCTAGGTCTGTCAGGAAAATTCTTGGCTCCTATGGGACACATTCTATGTGTGAAACTGCATCCAGGACCTAGGGGCCACAGGGCGCCTGTTTCTCTCGGGGGAGGGGTGGGGGCCTGAAGCAGTGCGGCCAGCAACAGCTTCCACATCCATCCAATTGCTCTTTCTTGATAGAACTAGCTTTGTTCCAGCCTTTGGCAATTTGGAGGCAAGCGGGCCCACTTCCTCCCCAAGGAGGCATGGGACCTACTTTGAGTGGAAAGGCCCTCACGGAGCTGAACCCAGGAAGGCACCCAGTCATGTCTGACACATTCCTGCATCCTGCTTCTTCATGAGCAATACGCTATAAGCTAGGCATGTCTTTCCAAGGCTCAGAAAGGACAGGGAGATGCATGGTGCTGCCTCTGGAATTTCGGTCCTCTGAGCAGACCTGGAGGTCTCCCCTTGAAGGAGCTAACCAGTTTCTTCCAAATACAGGCTTGCAAACACACACTGGGTGGCTGCCTCTTCTTCCCTGAAGGACGATCACTTTCCCCGCATCCTGTGAACTCTGCATCCCAGCCTGCTGGAAAAGTGCTTCTTGGAGGTCATTTTCAGGGACAATTTTCCCTGGAGCCCGGGGCCGTAGGAGGGCCCCATGCTCGCTGGAAAGGCAGAGTCACATCCACAGTCTGTTCTACCCCTTTTGCCCTGTAGGAGAGCTCTAGTGAGCCTAGGTCTGTCAGGAAAATTCTTGGCTCCTATGGGGACACACCCTGTGTGTTAACCTGCATATCGGACCTAGGGGCAACAGGGCGCCTGTTCCTCTCGGGGGACCCTGAAATGGTGCGGCCAGCAACAGCCTGAACATCCATCCGATTGCTCTTTTCTTTCTTCTGATAGAGCTAGCTTTGCTTCTCGCTTTGGCATTTCGGAAGCCAGGGCGAGCCCCACCGCTGTTGTCCTGGGGTCTATTGGAGGTACCGGGTCTATTGACCCCAGCATGGCACCCGACCCCCTCAGACACACTCCCGCAGCCTCCTTCCCATGGGAAGGACTGTTCTGACCTAGGAATGTGTTCCCAAGGCTCAGAAAAATGCAGGGAGACACACGGCCCTGACTCTGGAACTGAGGCCGTTGGAGCAGGCCTGGAGGTCTGACGTCTGAGACGCCAAACACTTGCTGCAAGATACAGGTGTGAAAACACACTCTCTGGGGCTGCCTTTCCTTCTCCAAGGAAGAGACCTTTTCCAGTCTCCTCCGTGCTGAGTCATACAAGGCTGCAAAGGTCTGGCTTAGAGGGCATTTCTCAGCGGCAATGGCCCTGAGGCCCTGCACCCAGGGAGGATCCTACCCTCCCAGGGGAAGTCAAAGCAACCTCCAAACAGCTGTTCTCTCATGTTTCCTCTGCAGGAGGGAGCTAGTGAGCCCAGGTCTGTCTGGAACGTTCTTGGATCCTGCGGGGAAATCATCCTGGGAGCCCACCTGGATACCAGTCGTAGGGGCTAAAATTCGATTTTCATTCCTTGGAGCTCTAACGCAGTACGGCCTAGCAACTGCTTGAAAATCCATCCTGTTGCTGTTATCTTCCCTCTGACAGAGCGAGCTTTGCTCCCCTTTGGGATTTCAGAAGCAGGTGGTGGCCTGCAATCCAAGTTGGGGACCACCAACGGTGACCCCAGCATGACACCTGGCCCCCTCAGACACACTCCCGCAGCCTGCTTCCCCATGGGCAGGACTGCTCTCACCTAGGAATGTGTTTGCAAGGCCAGGAAACTGCAGGGAGACACAAGGCCCTGATTCTGGCATTGAGTCTGTTGGAACAGGCCTGCAGGTCTTCTGTCTAACAAGCCAAACACTTGCTGCAAGATACAGGCCTGAAAACACACTCTTGCTGCCTTTCCTTCCTCCAAGGAAGAGAGTTTTCTCAGCCTCCTGTGGCTGAGAGTCACACAGGGCTGAAAGCACTTGCTGGGAGATTATTTTTCACTCATGGCCCTGAG
>NW_017192506.1:0-10246 GCF_001704415.2 Capra hircus
CCCTCCCACCAGGCAGAGGTTTTCGCCTCCTAGGTCGAGAGAGGGATCCTTTCCCTGCGTGGTCGGGAAAGAATTCCTGGCGTTCCGTCGCATCTCAAGAAGAGGCGCTTTCCACAGGAAAGGCGAGAGGAACTCCAGGGTCGTGCCACCATTCCCAGAGTCTCCCAGATGTCTCGGTCCATTCCAGGGAAACTTGTTTTCCCTTCACTGCCTGGACTTTCAAGCCGAGGATCGACTCACACCAAGGTGGCACGTGGGACAGCCCTGTGGGAAAGCCTCATGGGAAAGCCTCGTGGGAAAGCCTCGAGGGAAAGCCACAGATCCCTTGTTCCACGCGAAGGGAAGCGTGACACTGCTGCTACAGCTCGGGAGGAAATTGCACGTGCATGAACTCGTAACGAGGACTGACTGCCCTGGGAGACTCAAGAAGTATCCCAAGATCCATGTCAGCACTGGAGAGGACTCCTCAGTTTCTGGCACCGACTCCACACAAGGTCTTAGGCCCAGCATCGACGGGAGAGGAATCCCGAGAGGCCCCTGCGCAACTCGCATGGGGACTGGCCTTTCCTGAGGCCCCCCAGAGCGGGTCCCTGAGGTCCCCGTCGTAAGTCGAGAGCACCTGCCGCAACTCGAGAAAATCCAGGAGGTTCTCCCTTCCAGGAGAGATGAGGCCCCTTTCTGCTGAGACATCTCAAGGCTAATCACGCCTAACCACTGGAACTTCCAAAGGGTCCTTCACACCCTTGCTGCAACTCAAGAAGTTCCCCGACATACCCGTCTCCACTCGAGAGGAAGCACGAGGTCCCGCCACATCCAGAGGAGCCCCGTTTCCGCCTCCTAGCTCGAGAGAAGGGATCCTTTCCCTGCGTGTTCTGGATGAATTCCGGCGTTCCCGTCGCATCTCAAGAGGAGGCGCTCTCCACAGGAAAGGCGAGAGGAACTCCAGGGTCGTGCCACCATTCCCAGAGTCCCGCAGAGGCTCACTCCATTCCAGGGAAACCTGTTTTCCCTGCACTGCCTCAACTTTCATGCGAGGATCGACTCACATCACGGTGGCACCTGGGACAGCCCTGTGGGAAAGTCTCGTGGAAAGCCTCGTGGGAAAGCCTCGACGGAAAGCCTCAGATCCCTTGATCCACGCGAAGGGAATCATGACGCCGCTGCTACAGCTCGGGAGGAAACCGCACGTGCCTGCCCCCACTCGTAACGAGGACTGACTACCCTGGGGAGACTCCAGAAGAATCCAAGATCCATGTCAGCACTGGAGAGGAATCCTCAGGTTCCGGCACGGATCCACACAAGGTCTTAGGCCCCGGCATCGACGGGAGAGGAATCCCGAGAGGCCAATAAGCAACTCGCACGGAGAGTGGCCTTTCCTGAGGCCACCAGATACGGTCCCTGTGGTCCCCGTCGTAAATCGAGAGCACCTACCGCAACTCGAGAAAATCCTGTAGATTCTCCCCTCCAGGCTAGATGAGGCCCATTTCCGCTGAGGCGACTCGAGGCTAATCACATCTAACCTTTGGAACTTCCATAGGGTCCTTCACACCCTTGCTGCAACTCAAGAAGTTCCCCGACATACCCTTGTCCACTCGAGAGGAAGCGCGAGCGTCCCTTGCACATCCAGAGGAGGCCCTTTTCCTTCCTTGTAGCTCGAGATGAGGGATCCTTTCCCTGCGTGGGTCGGGAAAGAATTCCCGGCATTCCCGTCGCATCTCAAGAGGAAGCGCTCTCCACAGGAAAGGCGAGAGGAACTCCAGGGTCGTGCCACCAATCCAAGAGTCCCCCAGAGGACTGAGTCCATTCCAAAGGAACTCTTTACCTGCACTGCCTTGACTGTCACGCCGAGGATCGGACTCACACCACGGTGGCACGTGGGACAGCCCTGTGTGTTAGCCTCGTGGGAAAGCCTCATGGGAAATCCTACAGGGAAAGCCACACATCCCTTGATCCACCCGTCGGGTAGCATGACACTGCTGCCACCTTTAGGGAGGAAAGCCCACGTGCATTTCCCCACTCGAGACGAGGACTGACTCCCCTGGGGAGAGTCCAGAAGTACCCAAAAATCACACGTCAGCACTGGAGAGGAATCCTCAGTTTCCGGTCCCAACTCAACACAAGGTCTTCGACTCGGGGAAATGCAAGCATTTAAAAGATCTCTCCTTTGGAGCCTCGAGGGGGCTCGGGCTTCTCTGGATGTGGGCGGGACCCTCGTGCTTCCTTTGAGTGTAGACGGGTGTGTCGGGAAAGCTCTTGAGTTGCCAGCAAGTGTGTGAAGGAACCATTGGAAGTTCCAGAGGTTAGGTGTGCTTAGCCTCTAGATGCGTCAGTGGAAATAGGCCTCATTTTGCCTGTAGGGGAGAACCTCCTGGATTTTCTCGAGTTACGGCAGGTGCTCTCGAATTACGACGGGGACCTCAGGGACCCGGTCTCGTGGCCTCAGGAAAGGCCAGTCCCCATGCAAGTTGCCAGGGGGACTCTCGGGATTCCTCTTGGGTCGATGCCGGGGCCTAAGACCTTGTGTGGAGTCGAGGCCGGATCCTGAGGATTCCTCTCCAGTGCTGACATGGTTCTTGGGTACTTCTGGAGTCTCCCCAGGGAAGTCAGTCCTCGGTCTCGAGTGTGGGCATGCACGTGCGCTTTCCTCCCGAGCTGTAGCAGCAGTGTCACGCTTCCTAACGCGTGGTCAAGGGATCTGTAGCTTTCACTCAAGTCTTTCCTTCAAGGCTTTCCCAAGAGTCTTTCCCACAGGGCTGTCCCACCTGCCACCAGGGTGTGAGTCGATCCTCGGCTTGAAAAGTCGAGGCAGTGCAGGGAAAACATGTTCCTCTGGAATGGACTGAGACATCTGGGGGACTCTTGGAATGGTGGTACGACCCTGGAGTTCCGCTCGCCTTTCCTGTGGAGAGCGCCTCCCTCTTGAGATGGGACGGGAACGCCGGGAATTCTTTCCCGACCAAGCAGGGAAAGGATCCGTCATCTCGAGGTCCGAGGCATAAACGGGGCTCCTCTGGATGTGGGCGGGACCCCTCGTGCTTCCTCTGGAGTGGAGACGGATATGTCGGGGAACTTCTTGAGTTTCAGCAAGGTGTTAAGGAACCTTTGGAATTTCCCAGAGTTTTAGGTGTGATTAGCCTCGAGAGCCTCAGCGGAAATTGGCCTCATCTTGCCTGGTGCGGGAGAACCTCCTGGATTTTCTCGAATTGTGGCAGGTGTTCTCAACGTATCCGCTGGGACCTCAGGGACCCGCTCTGGTGGCGTCAGGAAAGGCCAGTTCCCATCCGAGTGGCTACGGGGCCTCTCGGGATTCCTCTCCCGTCGATGGTGGGGCCTAAGACCTTGTGTGAAGTCGAGGCCGGTACCTGAGGATTCCTCTCCCGTGCTGACATGGTTCTTGGGGTACTTCTTGAGTCTCCCCAGGGGTGTCAGTCCTCTTCTCAGCGGGATCATGCCAAGAACGCTTACCTCCCGAGCTGCAGTAGCAGTGTCACTCTGCCCGTCGCGTGGATCAAGAGATCTGTGTCTTTCCCTCGAGGTATTCTCCACGGGGCTTTCCCTCGAGGCTTTCCCACGGAGGCTTTCCCACATCGCTTGTCCCACGTGCCACCGTGGTGCCAGTCGATCCTCGGCGTGAAAATCAAGGCAGTGCAGGGAAAACAGGTTCCTCTGGAAATGGACTGAGACATCTGGGGGACTCTTGGAATTGTGGCACGACCCTGGAATTCCTCTCGCCTTTCCTGTGGAGAGCGCCTCTTCTTGAGATTCGGTGGGAACGCCGGGGAATTCTTTTCCCGACCAAGCAGGGAAAGTGCCGTGGTCCAGCCCCGGTGGATCCAGGGTGATTCGAAGGTGGGGACGTAGTCGTCGTCTTTGGAAATATACATATTTAATCCCAGATATAAAGAGATTAGAAATGGATAGTGTAGTAGGAAGATTATTGGAGAAAAAGAGGCTGAATAACTTGGATTACGTGGAATAACATCCATCCTCCAGTAGAGAATTCAGCCAGAAAAACGGGAGCCAAAAAAGAAGCGACATGGGGAATCAGTCTTTCCGGAAACTGATCTGATTTCTTTATTTTTGGTTTTGCTTGTATACCTCTTGTTACACATAGGGATGAATACAGAGTCACGCAGGAGTCGGCATCCTGACCTTTATCAAAATCAAGGTGCTTCACATAAATGTATAAAAAAAAGGTCTTAGGGATCTTACATCATCTTCTGGCCATGAAATGAGACCTGCTGACATTTTATGATCCTTTCTTTCTGATAACCAAATAAACTTATTTCTTCCAAGGGTGTTTTTTCTTAAACCAGGCACCACCCTCCAAATAAAGTTACATTCCTATAGGGTGAGGGTGTAGTGAGTTACAATCAAGAAAGGAATTTATTTAACCCAAGGTTAACATGATTAGTCTTAAAGGTGAATTCTTATTTCTCCTATATGCTTAAAGGTTAATACTTATTTCTCCTATATACTAGTTATATTCATTATAAGGGTAGGGAACATGGAGATTTATCAGCAAACATCAGCCTAACAAATTGAAAAATCCTTTCATCAATTCTCCCCTTAAGATCTATTTAGTCTTAAGATATGATAAAGTTACATTCTTACATAGAAAGGACACAGTGATATATAACAAAGTACAGTGATCTATTACAAAAGTGAAAATCCATTAACTCAAAAAGTCTAGTATTGCTAACATCAAAAACTGCTATATTTCCCTTTGCTATATTCCAAATACATTGATTAATATATTCCCAAGTGCCTAAGGATATGGAGGCCTGGTGGCAATCATTGACTCAACAAGAAGAAAAAGTCCTATGCTAATTAAGACTCTCAAAATACTCCAAAACTCTCTGTGCTGTTTACAGTTGAGAGGTAGTAAACAATCTTGTGCCTAGTGGCAGCAGTATGGATAATCCTGTCACACAAGCTGGTCTGTCAGCAGAGAGGTTTGACCTAAAATATCCTTGTCCCACCCAGAGCAGGGAATTAGCAGCAATTTTTGACACAACAAATGAAGAACCCTTCACCAATATAATTCCTAACCAACTATACTAATAATTTCTAACTCCCCAAAATAATTTGCCTTTAGTAAGTCTAAAACATCTCATGCCTCTCAGGTTGGGAGGCTGTAAACAATCACATGTGGCCGGACAAACCTATAAAGGTGGGCTAGATAACCTTCAGAGGAGTCGGCAAGCTGAAACACTCTTGTCATGCCCAAGAATATTTATTGCCTTGAAGCTGCACGTTTACTTCTTCTCCGAGAGAACAGTTATGGGGGAAGAGCCCCCGTAAAGTCAGAAGTGTAGGTGAGAGCATAAAACAGACTCTGGTTTTGGGGTTCGATGCTCGGAACAGGGGGTTACCTGAGGCTTGATCACGCCTTTGGCATGCCAAGCCTCCTTCCTCATGACCTTTGCGCATAGGCGGAATTCCTCACGCTGGCCCCCGGAAGGAAAGGATCCCTCATCTCGAGCGACGAGGCGGAAACGCGCCTCCTGTGGATGTGGGGGGGACCATCTTGCTTATTCTCGAGTGGAGACGGGTATGTCGGGGAACTTCTTGAGTTGCAGCAAGGGTGTAAAGTACCTTTTGGAAGTTCCAGAGGTTAGGTGTGATTAGCCTCGAGACACCTCAGTGGAAATGGGCCTCATCTCGCCTGGAGGGCGAGAACCTCCTGGATTTTCTCGAGTTGCGGGCAGGTGCTCTCGACTTACGACGGGGACCTCAGGGGCCAGCTCTGGTGGCCTCAGGAAAGGCCAGTCCCCATTCAAGTTTCTAGGGGGCCTCTCAGGATTCCTCTCCTGTCGATGCCGGGGCCTAAGACCTTGTGTGAAGTCGGGGCTGGAACCTGAAGATTCCTCTCCAGTGCTGACATGGATCTTGTGGTACTTCTGGAGTCTCCCCAGGGGAGTCAGTCCTCGTCTCGAGTGGGGGCATGCACGTGCGCTTTCCTCCCGAGCGGTAGCAGCAGTGTCACGCTTCCCGTCGCGTGGATCAAGGGATCTGTGGCTTTCCCTCTAGGCTTTCCCATGAGGCTTTCCCACAGGGCTGTCCCACATGCCACCTTGGTGTGAGACGATCCTCGGCGTGAAAGTCGTGGCAGTGCAGGGAAAACAGGTTCCTCTGGAATGGACTGAGACATTCTGGGGAACTCTTGGAATGGTGGCACGACCCTGGAGTTCCTCTGGCCTTTCCTGTGGAGAGCACTTCCTCTTGAGATGCGACGGGAACGCCAGGAATTCTTTCCCGACCACGCAGGGAAAGGATCCCTCCTCTCTAGATACGAGGCGGAAACGGGGCTCCTCTGGATGTGGGCGGGACCCTCGTGCTTCATCTCGAGTGGAGACGGGTATGTCGGTGATCTTCTTGACTTGCAGCAGGGGTGTCAAAGACCCTTTGGAAGTTCCAGAGGTTAGGTGTGATTAGCCTCGAGATGCCTCAGGGGAAATGGGCCTCATCTCGCCTGGAGGGGAGAACCTCCTGGATTATCTTGAGTTGGAGCAGGTGCTCTCGTCTTAGGATGGGGACCTCAGGGACCCGCTCCTGTGGCCTCAGAAAAGGCCAGTGCCCATGGGAGTTGCTAGGGGCCTCTCAGGATTCCTCTCACGTCGATGCCGGGGCCTAAGACCTTGTGTGGAGAGCCCGAGCGGAGGCGACGCGGAGCGTTTCGGTTCTCAGTGCCTGGGGCACCGGTGTGTGGTGTGAGGCTGCGGCGGAGCCTCTACACTGAAGGTGCGAGAGGTTGGCCAGCTTCGATTGAAGCACATCGAGCGGCGGACAGCAGTGAAAGTCATGAGCGACAGCGGCGAGGAGAACTACGGCGAGGGGGAATCCCGTTCTGCTTCCAGAAGCGGAAGTGCTCATGGATCTGGGAAATCTGCAAGTCATACCCCTGCAAGGTCTCGCTCCAAGGAAGATTCAGGCGTTCCAGATCAAAGTCCAGGTCCAGATCGGAATCTAGGTCTAGATCCAGAAGAAGTTCTCGGAGGCATTATACAAGGTCACGATCTCGGTCCCGGTCCCATAGAAGATCTCGTAGCAGATCTTACAGCAGAGATTATCGAAGACGGCATAGCCACAGTCATTCTCCCATGTCTACTCGCTGGCGTCATGTTGGGAATCGGGCAAATCCTGATCCTAACTGTTGTCTTGGAGTATTTGGATTGAGCTGTATACTACAGAAAGAGATCTAAGAGAAATGTTCTCTAAATATGGCCCAATTGCTGATGTATCTATTGTATATGACCAGCAGTCTAGACGTTCAAGAGGATTTGCCTTTGTATACTTTGAAAATGTAGATGATGCCAAGGAAGCAAAAGAGTGTGCCAATGGAATGGAGCTTGATGGATGTAGGATCAGAGTTGACTTCTCCATAACGAAAAGACCACATACTCCAACAGCAGGAATTTACATGGGGAGACCTACCTATGGCAGCTCACGCCGTCGAGATTACTATGACAGAGGATATGATCGAGGCTATGATGATCGGGACTATTACAGCAGATCGTACAGAGGAGGAGGAGGAGGAGGAGGAGGATGGAGAGCTGCTCAAGACAGGGATCAGAAATACAGAAGACGGTCACCTTTCTCCCTACTATAGTCGTGGAGGATACAGATCACGTTCCAGATCTCGATCATACTCACCTCGTCGCTATTAAAGCATGAAGATGAAGACTTTCTGAAACCTGCCCTAGAGTTGGGATATTGTTTGTGGACAATATTTTTTATTGTCTCCTGTTTAAAAAGTGAACAGTGCCTGGTGAAGTTAGGTGACTTTTACACCTTTTATGATGACTACTTTTGGTGGAGTTGAAATGCTGTTTTCATTCTGCATTTGTGTAGTTCGGTGCTTTGTTCAAAGTTAAGTGTTTTCAGAAAAGTATGTTTTACATGTATTTTTTTACAGTCTAAAATTTTGACTGCTGAGAAGTTTCTATTGTACAGAACTTCATTTAAATGGTTTTTCTACTGAATACAGGGTATTCTGAAGATTGAAGCCTGTGTGTAAAATGCTACCAAATGGCAAAAAGCAACAATAACGTTTGGTTTTTACTTTTCTTTCTAACATATCAATGCTTAGGAGAACTGTTCTGATTAGATTGTCAGTAGTAAATTAAAGAAAAAAATGCCCGTTTTCCTCGAGTCCATGAAACATACCATACTTAATATACCTGCAGTTAAGTGATAAAAATTACGCTCTGTAACTCTATACTGCTAGTGTTAAAAACTAAAGATCTTTCAATACAGCAAATGCTTAATTCTTATATAAATGTGACTTTGACAGCCTTTATGTAATCTGTATTATACATAGCAGGGAATAAGATGAGTTGCACAATGTATGCCTTAAAAAGGCTATTTCTTAAAGCTGTTAGAAGGGGATAATGGTATTTCAATTAGTAATCAGCAAGTGAAAATAATATTCCACCACAAATGTACTCTTGTTCTTCTAGCTTTTAAGACTATATGGAAAAACTGGGTGCTTCAGAGTTTTGAGAAAAAAGAAGGGAACACTACACCTGTGTTGTGGATGATCTGAAGACTTTGCCTGTTCGTTTTTTTAAATACTACTTTCAGGTTCTTTGCTTACCAAAGGAGGCCCAATTTCACTCAAAAGTTTTGAGAACTGTGTTTAAATAAATGCAAAGAAAAGAGTAAAAAGGAAAGAAAAAAAAAGACCTTGTGAGGAGTTGGGGCAGGAACCTGAGGATTCCTCTACAGTGCTGACATGGATCTTGGGGTACTTCTGGAGCCCCCCAGGGAAGTCAGTCTTCGTCTCGAATGGGGGCATGCACGTGCGCTTTCCTCCCGAGCTGTAGCAGCAGTGTCACACTTCCGGTCGCGTGGATCAAGTGATCTGTGGCTTTTCCTCCAGGCTTTACCACGAGGCTATCCCAGAGGGCTGTCCCACATGCCGCCGAGGTGTGAGTCGAACCTCGGCGTGAAAGTCGAGGCAGTGCAGGGAAAACAGGTTCCTCTGGAATGGACTGAGATCTAGGGGACTCTTGGAATGGTGGCACGACTCTGGAGTTCCTCTCGCATTTCCTGTGGAGAGCGCCTCCACTTGAGATGCGACGGGAACGCCGGGAATTCTTTCCCGACGAAGCAGGGAAAGGATCCCACATCTCGAGCTACGAGGCGGAAAGGGGCTCCTCTGGATGTGGGCGGGACCCTCGTGCTTCCTATCGAGAGGAGACGGGTATGTCGGGGAACTTCTTGAGTTGCAGCAAGGGTGTGAAGGACCCTTTGGAAGTTCCAGAGGTTAGGTGTGATTAGCCTCCAGACGCTTCAGCGGAAATGGGCTTCATCTCGCCTGGAGGGGAGAACCTCCTGGATTTTCTCGAGTTGCGGCAGGTGCTCTCGACTTACGACGGGGACCTCAGGGACCCGCTCTGGTGGCCTCAGGAAAGGCCAGTCCACATGCGAGTTGCTAGGGGGCCTCTCGGGATTCCTCTACCATCGATGCCGGGGCCTAAGACCTTGTGTGGAGTCGGTGCCGGAACCTGAGGATTCCTCTGCAGTGCTGACATGGATCTTGGGGTACTTCTGGAGTCTCCCCAGGGGAGTCAGTCCTCGTTTGAGTGGGCGCATGCACGTGCGATTTACCTCCGGAGCTGTGGCAGCAGTGTCATGCTTCCCTTCGCCTGGATCAAGGGATCTGTGGCTTTCCCACGAGGCTTTCCCACAGGGCTATCCCACGTGCCACCGTGGTGTGAGTCGATCGATGGCTTGAAAGTCAACGTAGTGCAAGGAAAACAGGTTTCCCTGGAATGGACTGAGACATCTGGCGAATCTGGGAATGGTGGCACGACCCTGGACTTCCTCTCGACTTTCCTGTGGAGAGCGCCTCCTCTTGAGATGCGACGGGAACGCCGGGAATTCTTTCCCGACCACGGAGGGAAAGGATCCCTCCTCTCGAGCTAGGAGGCGGAAACGGTGCTCCTCTGTATGTGGGCGGGACTCTCGTGCTTCCTCTCGAGTGGAGACGGGTATGTCGGGGAAATTCTGGATTTGCAGCAAGGGTGTAAAGGACCCTTTGGAAGTTCCAGAGGTTAGGTGTGATTAGCCTCGAGACGCCTCAGCGGAAATGGGCCTATCTCGCCTGGAGGGGAGAACCTCCTGGATTTTCTCGAGTTGCGGCAGGTGCTCTCGCCTTTCGATACGGACCTCAGGGACCCGCTCTGGTGGCCTCAGGAAAGGCCAGTCCCCATGCGAGTTGCTCGGGGCCTCTCGGGAT
>NW_017192507.1:0-10243 GCF_001704415.2 Capra hircus
TGTTCTGGAATGGTGGAAAGAAACAACCAAACTCTTGAAGAGACACTTTCAAAATGGATCATAGAGACTGACTGTACATGGATGGGCTTGCTTCCGGCAGACTTACTCATATTACGGGTAACCGCACGTTCCCACAGTTGTTGTCCTTATGAAATTTTCTATGGGAGACCCCCTGCCACAGTGAGGCAGGTGTTAGCAGATTTACCACAAGTAAGGGGGTGGGATTTCACAGCAGATGGAACAATTAGGTAAGGTAATAAATCAGGTAACTAAGTTTGTATAAAAAAGAATCTCATTCCCCCTTGAGGAACAGATTCATGAATTTGTGCTCAGTGATCAGGTGTGGCTCAATGACTGGAAACACAATTCCTTGGCCTGACATTGGAAAGGTCCTTATACTGTTGTTTTAGCCACAATTCTGAAAGAGATGGGAATACCAGACCACCTAACCTGCCTCTTGAGAAATCTGGATGAAGGTCAGGAAGCAACAGTTAGAGCAGGACATGGAACAACAGACTGGTTCCAAAAAGGAAAAGGAGTATGTCAAGGCTGTATATTGTCACCCTGTTTATTTAACTTATATGCAGAGTACATCATGAAACATGCTGGGATGGAAGATACATGAGCTGGAATGAAGATTGCCGTAGAAATATCAATAAACTTAGATATGCAGATGACACCACCATTATGGCAGAACGTGAAGAGGAACGGGTATGTCGGGGAACTTCTTGAGTTGCAGCAAGGGTGTGAAGGACCCTTTGGAAGTTCCAGAGGTTAGGTGTGGTTAGTCTCGAGATGCCTCAGCAGAAATGGGCCTCATGTCGCCTGGAAAAGAGAGGCTCCTGGATATTCCCAAGTTTCAACAGGTGCTCTCGAGTTACCATGGGGACTTCAGGGACCCGCTCTGGCGGCCGCAGGAAATGCCAGTCATCATGCGTGTTGCTAGGGGCCTCTTGTGATTCCTCTCCCGATGCCGGGGCCTAAGACCTTGTGTGGAGTCGGGGCCGGGAGCTGAGGATTCCTCTCCAGTGCTGACATGGATTTTGGGGTACTTCTGGAGTCTCCACAAGGGAGTCAGGCCTCGTCTCGAGTGGGGGCATGAGCGTGCCCTTTCCTCCCATGCTGTAGCAGCAGTGTCACGCTTCCCCTTGCGTGGACCAAGGGATCTGTGGCTTTCCCTCGAGTCTTTCCCACGAGGCTTTCCCACAGGGCTGTCCCACGTGTCACGGTGGTGTGAGTCGATCCTCGGCATGAAAGCCGAGGCAGTGCAGGGAAAACAGGTTCCTGTGGAATGGACTGAGACATCTGGGGCGTCTTGGAATGGTGCACGACCCTGCAGTTCCTCTCCCCTTTCCTTTCGAGAGCGCCTCCTCTTGAGATGCGATGGGAATGCCGGGAATTCTTTCCCGACCAAGCAGGGAAAGGATCCCTCCTCTCGAGCTACTTGCCGGAAACGGAGCTCCTCTGGATGTGGCCGGGACCCTCGTGCTTCCTCTTGAGTGGAGACGGGTATGCCAGGGAACTTCTTGAGTTGCAGCATGACTGTGAAAGACTCTTTGGAAGTTCCAGAGGTCACGTGTGATTAGCCTCCAGACACCTCAGGGGAAAAGGGCCTCATCTCGCCTGCAGGGGAGAACCTCCTGGATTTTACCGAGTTGCGGCAGGTGCTCTCGACTTACGACGGGGACCTCATGGACCCGCTCTGGTGACCTCAGGAAAGGCCAGTCCCCATGCGAGTTGCTAGAGGGCCTGTCGCTATTCCTCTCCCGTTGATGCCAGGGCCTAAGACCTTGTGTGGAGTCGGGGCTGGAACCTGAGGATTCCTCTCCAGGGCTGACATGCATCTTGGGGTACTTCTGGAGTCTCCCCAGGGGAGTCAGTCCTAGTTCGAGTGGGGGCATGCACGTGCGCTTTCCTCCCGTGCTGTAGCAGCAGTGTCACGCTTCCCTTCGCGTGGATCAAGGGATCTGTGGCTTTCCCTCGAGGCTTTCCCACGAGGCTTTCCCACAGGGCTCTCCCACGTACCACCGTGGTGTGAGTCGATCCTCGGCGTGAAAGTCGAAGCAGTGCAGGGAAAACAGGATCCTCTGCAATGGACTGAGACATCTGGGGCACTCTTGGAATGGTGGCACTACCCATGAGTTCCTCTCGCCTTTCCTGTGCAGCGCGCCTCCTCTTGAGATGCATCGGAAACGTCGGGAATTCTTTCCCGAGGAAGCAGGGAAGGATCCCTCATCTCGAGTTTGGAGGCGGAAACGGAGCTCCTCTGGAGTGGCCGGACCCTCGTGCTTCCTCTGGAGTGGAGACCGGTATGTCGGGGAACTTCTTGAGTTGTAGCAAGGGTGTGTAGGACCCTTTGGAAGTTCCAGAGTTTAGGTGTGATTACTCTCGAGACGCCGCAGAGAAAATGGGCCTCATCTCGACTGGAGCAGAGAACCTCCTGGATTTTCTCGAGTTGAGGCAGGTGCTCTCGGCTTACGACCGTGACCTCAGGGACAGTGAAGCAGATGTGTCACGCTTCCCGTCGCGGGGATCAAGGGATCTGTGGCTTTCCCTCGAGGCTTTCCCACGAGGCTTTCCACAGGGCTGTCCCACGTGCCACCATGGTGTGAGTGGATCCTCGGCGTGAAAGTCGAGGCAGTGCAGTGAAAACAGGTTCCTCTGAAATGGACTGAGACATCTGGGGGACTCTTGGAATGGTGGCACGACCCTGGAGTTCCTCTCGTCTTTCCTATTGAGAGCCCTTGCTCTTGAGATGCCACGGGAATGCCGAAAAATCTTTCCTGACTAAGCAGGATAGGATCCTTCATCTCGAGCTGCCAGGCGGAAACGGGGTTCCTCTGAATGTGGGCGGGACCCTCGTGCTTCCTCTCGTGTGGAGACGGGTATGTCGGGGAACTTCTTGAGTTGAAGCAAGGACCCTTTTGAATTTCCAGAGTTTAGGTGTGATGAGCCTCCAGACACCTCAGAGGAAATGGGCCTCATCTCGCCTGGAGGGAGAACCTCCTGGATTTTCTAGAGTTGGGCAGGGACTCTCGAGTTACGACGGGGAACTCAGGGACCCGCTCTGGTGGCCTCAGGAAAGGCCAGTGCCCATGGGAGTTGCAAGAGGGCCTTTCGGGACTACTCTCCCGTCGATGTCGGGGCCTAAGACCTTGTGTGGAGTCGGGGCTGGAAGCTGAGGATTCCTCTCCAGTGCTACCATGGATCTTGGCGTACTTCTGGAGTCTCCCCTGGGGAGTCAGTGCTCATCTCGTGTGGGGCATGCACGTGAGCTTTCCTCACGAACTGTAGCAGCAGTGTCACACTTCCCGTCGCATGGATCAAGGGATCTGTGGCTTTCCCTCGACGCTTTACCAGAGGGTTTCCCACAGGTCTGTCCCACGTTCCACCGTGGTGTGAGTCGATCCTCGGCGTGAAAGTCGAGGCAGTGCAGGGAAAACAGGTTTCCCTGGAATGGACTGAGACATCTGGGGAACCTGGGAATGGTGGCACGACCCTGGAGTTCCTCTCGCCTTTACTGTGTAGATCGCCTCCTCTTGAGATCGATGTGAATGCCGGGATTTTCTTCCCGACCACGCAGGAAATAATCCCTCCTCTCGAGCTAGGAGGCGAAACGGGCTCCTCTGGAGTGGGAGGACTCTCGTGCTTCCTCTCGAGTGGAGACGGGTATGTCGGGGAACTTCTTGAGTTGCAGAAAGGTGTGAAGACCCTTTGTAAGTTCCAGAGTTAGTGTGATTAGCCTCGAGACGCCTCAGCGGAAATGGGCCTCATCTCCCTGGAGGGAAAGCCTCCTGGATTTTCTCGAGTGCGCAGGTGCTCTCGACTTTACGAAGGGGACCTCAGGGACCCGCTCTGGTGGCCTCAGAAAGGCCAGTCCCCATGCGAGTTGCTCGGTGGCCCCTCGGGTTTCCTCTCCCGACGATGCCGGCCTAAACCTTCTGTGGAGTCGCTGCCGAAACCTGAGGATTCCTCTCCAGTGCTGACATGGATCTTGGGGTACTTCTGGAGTCTCCCCAGGGAGTCAGTCCTCGTCTCGAGTGGGGGCATGCAACGTGCGCTTCCTCCCGAGCTGCAGCAGCATTTCACGGTTCCCTTCGCGTGGATCAAGGGAACTGTGGCTTTCCCTCGAGGCTTCCCACGAGCTTTCCCGAGGCTTTCCCACAGGCTCTCCACGGCCACCGTGGTGTGACTCTATCCTCGGCTTGAAAGTCGAGGCAGTGCAGGGTAAACAGGTTTCCCTGGAATGGACTGAGACATCCGGGCTTTCAGGGAATGGTGGCACAACCTGGAGTTCCTCTCACCTTTACTGTTTAGAGCCCCTCTCTTGAGATGCGACAGGAACGCCGGGAATTCTTTCCGGACACGCAGGAAAGGATCCCTCCTCTCGAGCTAGGAGGCGAAACACGGCTCATCTGAATGTGAGCTGACTCTCGTGCTTCCTCTCGAGTGGAGACGGGTATGTCGGGAACTTCTTGAGTTGAAGCAAAGGTGTGAAGGACCCTTTCGAAGTTCCAGAGTTTAGTGTGATTAGACTCGAGACATCTCAGCGAAAAGGCCTCATCTCGCCTGGAGGGAGAACCTCCTGATATTCTCGAGTTGCGGCAGTGCTCTCGACTTAGGACGGGGACCTCAGGGACCCGCTCTGGTGGCCTCAGGAAAGGCCAGTACCCATGCGAGTTGCTCAGAGGCCTTTCGGAATTCCTCTCCATCGATGCCAGGCCCTAAACCTTGTGTCGTGTCGTGCCCGGAACCTGAGGATTCCTCTCCAGTGCTGACATGGATCTTGGGTTACTTCTGGAGTCTCCCAGGGGAGTCAGTCCTCGTCTCGAGTGGGGGCTTGCACGTTGCTTTCCTCCAGAGCTGTAGCAGCAGTGTCACGCTTCCCTTCGTGTGGATCAAGGATCAGTGGCTTTCCCTCGAGCGTTTCCCACGAGCTTTCCACGAGCTTTCCCACAGGCTTTCCCTCGTGCAACCGTGGTGTGAGTCGATCCTCGGCTGAAAGTGGAGCATGCCAGGAAAACAGGTTTCCCTGGAATGGACTGAGACATATGGGGACTCTGGAATGGGCATGACCTGGAGTTCCTCTCGCCTTTCCTGTGGAGAGCGCCTCCTCTTGAGATGCGATGGGAATGCAAGGAATTCTTTCCGACCATGCACTGAAAGATCCCTCCTCTCGAGCTATGAGGCAGAAAGGCTCCACTGGATATGGCGGGATTCTTGTGCTTCCTCTCAAGTGGAGACGGTATTCGGGAACTTCTTGAGTTGAAGCAAGGCGTGTGAAGACTCTTTGGAAGTTCGAAAGTTTAGGTGTGATTAGCCTCTGACGCCTTAGCGGAAATGGCCTCAGCTCACCTGGAGGGGAGAACCCTCCTGGATATTCTCGAGTTGCGCAGGTGCTCTCGACTTACGACCTGGACCTCAAGGACCCGCTTTGTGGCCTGAGGAAAGGCCAGTCCCATGCGAGTTGCTCGGGTCTTCTCGGATTCCTCTCCTGTCGATGTCGGGCCTAAGACCTTGTGTGCAGTCGCTACCGGAACCTGAGGATTCCTTTCCAGTGCTGACATGGATCTTGCGCTACCTCTGGATTCTCCCCAGGGGATTCAGCCTCGCTCTCGAGTGGCGCATGAGCGTGCCTTTCCTCCCATGCTGTAGCAGCAGCTGTCACGCTTCTGCTTGCTGGACCAAGGATCTGTGACTTTCCCTCGAGTCTTTCCCACGAGGCTCTCCACAGGGCTGTCCACGGTCCGTGTGTGATCAATCCTCGCCGTGAAAGCCGAGCCAGTGCAGGAAAACAGGTCCTATGAATGGACTGAGACATCTGGGAGTCTTGAATGTGGCACGACCCTGCAGTTCCTCTCCCCTTTCCTTTGGAGAGCGCCTCCTCTTGAGATGCGATGGAATGCCGGGAATTCTTCCCGACCAAGTAGGAAAGGATCCCTCATCTCGAGCTACGAGCCGCGAAACGCAGCTCCTCTGGATGTGGCCGGGACCCTCGTGCTTCTCTTGAGTGGAGACGGGTATGTCGGGAACTTCTTGAGTTGCAGCATGACTGTGAAAGACTCTTAGAAGTCCAGAGTTCACGTGTGATTAGCCTCAGACACCTCAGTGGAAACGGCCTCATCTCGCCTGCAGGGAGAACCTCCTGGATTTCTCGAGTTGCGGCAGTGCTCTCGAGTTACGACGGAGACCTCAGGGACCCGCTCTGTGACCTCAGGAAAGGCCAGTCCCATGCGAGGTACTAGGGCCTCTCAGGATTCCTCTCCCGTCGATGCCGCGGGCCTAAACCTTGTGTGGATCGGACCGGAACCTGAGATTCCTCTCCAGTGCCTGACATGGATCTTGGCCTACTTCTGGAGTCTCCCAAGCTGCGTCAGTCCTCGGCTCGAGTGGGTCATGCACGTGCGCTTTCCTCCGAGCGGTAGCAGCAGTGTCACGCTTCCCTTCTCGTGGATCAAGGAATCTGTGGCTTTCCCTGGAGTCTTTCCCATGAGGCTTTCCCACAGGGCTATTCCACTTGCCACCATGGTGTGAGTCGATCCTCGGCGTGAAAGTCGAACCAGTGCAGGGAAAACAGGAACCTCCTTCCCCACAGTAGGGATACACTGTCCCCTTGGGCGGTGTCTCCAGAGCACTCGCGCTGGGGGTTGCCCGCGGAGGTGCGGGCCTCAGGCTCCACGTGAGAAAAGCCCCAAATGGCATTAGCTGCCAGTCCAGACGCTGGCCCCTCAGGTCTCTGGCCGGAGCCTTGGGCTCCAGGCAACTCAAAGCCCTCGGCGGTGGCACTCTGGACTGCTGTAGGGAAAGGATGCCAAGAGCCCATGGAGAAGTTGGGGAGGGCATGGGGGAAACGGCGAGGACAGCGAGGCATCTAGGTGGAAGCGCTGGAGAGAGCGTCTGGTGTCCCGGAATGCCTCGGAGGAGCCAGCGGGGGACAGTCGAGGCCAGGGACCTGTGGAATGTGAAAAGGCGGGAAATCCCAGAGCAAGGCAGGCTGGGAAAGGGGGGCGTTGGTGGCCAATTCAAAGGGACCTTGGGCGTTTCCTGGGCGGTGAGCTCCCTTGGCACTGCTGAGGGCCCCTGATTGATCCACCCGGGTTTGATCCCACCCCCCGCTGCGAGGGGCCACAAACCAAAGCGCGCGAACTGCCCCCCACCCCAACGGGATCTTGGCGGTCCAGGCTCAGCCGTGCCGCGGAAAAGCCCACTCGCCCACGGACTCCGTCCAGGGTCTCTGCTTGGAAAGAGGCCAGGGCGACCCCACCATCTACCCACCCAAAACCCTATTGACGTCAATGGTGGCGAGACGCCTCCCGTTCTCCAGAGTCCTAAGCTGCTGGGTCCCCGCCCACTCGGCCAGCAGTCTGCAGCGTGCCCGTGTGCCTCTCCCACCATGGCTTGGTTCGGCTCCTCCAGCACCTCAAGCGGTACGTTTGCCCTCGGTCCCTGTGGTCGGATCACATCTCAGGGGATTTGCGGGTGGCCTGGGCAAGGGCTCTCGCCAATGTGTTGACCCCCCTCCCACCCGAGAACGGCTGGGACCATCGGCCAGGCCCGGGGTTCCGAGGCGTCAGGTGTGCCCAAATTCGGAGGTGGCATCGTTCGTTCATCTTGCTCCTTTGGCACACACATGCTTCTCCGTTCTCTTTTCTGGAAGACAGTGTTGTTTCAGGGGCGCTGCGCGGGGCGGGGCCGGGGGCGGTAGGTGGAGCAGGTGCTGTGCTGGGATGAGGCCCTTTATCCTCACATCTTCCTGTGGGAATGGGAGTCGGGAGCTCTGTGGCCTTGCTGCCTTCAGTGGCTTCCTCTGCACAGGGGCCTAGTGGCTTCTGCCTTTTGTCAGCGTTACGGGTTGGGCTTCGCTTTGGTGGCCTTGGCCTTTGCCTTGGCCTGGGCCTTGCCCTTGCCCTTGCCCTTGCCTTGGTCTTGGTCTTGGCCTTGCCCTGCCCTGAAGTGAACTTGACTGACTTGAACTTGACCTTGACCTTGACTTTGAACTTAAATGCCTGACCTACTTGACCTTGACCTTGAACTAACTCAACTTGACCTTGACTTGAACTTGAACTTGACTTTGAACTGAACTTGAACTTGACTTGACTTTGACTTTGACTTGAACTTGACCTTGACTTGACTTGAACTTGACCTTTGATCTTCAACTTGAACTTTACCTTGACCTTGAACTTCAACTTGAACTTGACCTTGACCTTGAACTTGAACTTGAACTTGACTTGAACTTGACCTTGACCTTGACTTGAACTTGACCTTGACTTTGAACTTCAACTTGAACTTGACCTTGAACTTGAACTTGACCTTGACCTTGACCAACAACGGAGACCTCGAGATTTGCTCAGAGCACCGGAGGTCCAGAAGCAGGTCCCTGTATCTCCCCTTCCCTTTGTGATCATTGCAAAGACATTCCTAGCTGATAGCGGGAGTGCCCCTGAAGAAGCAAGCAGTGGGAGTGTGTTTGACACGACTGTGTGCCTTCCTGGCCTCATCTCCACAAGGGCCTTTCCTCTCGAATAGGCCCCATGTCCCCTTGGGGAGGGTGTCATGCCTCTTTCTCCTCACTGCCAAAGGTGGAGCCAAGCTCGCTCTGTCAGAGTACAAAAACAGCAATTGAATGGATTTTCAAGCTCTTGCTAGCTGCACCCTTTCAGGGCCCACTTTACTGAAACAGGTGCTCTTGGCCCCTGGTTGGGTATGCAGGTTCACAAACAGGGTGAGATCCTGTCCAAGCCAAGAATTTTCCTGAAAGACCTAGGCTCACTAGAGCTCTCCTCCAGAGCAAAGGGGATAGAGGAGATGTAGGAGGATCTTTGCCTTTCCCTGTGAGTGTGGGGCTACTCCCTACGGCCCCAAGCTCAGGATAACTGCCTCTAAGAAAGGAATGGCAAGAAGCGCTATTCTTGGAGGTTGGACAGGGAGTTCGCAGCATGTGGGGAAAGAAAGACTTCTTCGGGGAAGAAGAGCAACCACCGGGGTGTTTGCAAGCCTCTATTTGGAAGAACAGGTTTGCTTATACAACTCAAGACCCCAGATCTGCTCAGAGGACTGAAGTTCCAGAGACAGGGCCATGTATCTCCCCTTCCCTTTGAGATCCTTGCAAAGACATTCCTAGCAGATCGTGGAGTGCCCATGAAGAAGCAAGCAGCGGGAGTGTGCTTGACATCACTGGCTGCCTACCTGGGCTCAGCTCCTCAAGGGCCTTTCTCTCCTGTAGGCCCTATGTCCCCTTGGGAGAGGTGGTGCCCTCTTCCCTCCACACTGCCAAAGGGTGGAGTGGAGCAAACTCGTTCTCTCCGAGGTTAAAAAAAAAGACAAATTGGATGATTTTTAAGCTCTTGCTATGCTGCACCCCTCCAGGACCCACTCGAGCAAAAACAGGTGCCCTGTGGCCCCTAGGTCGGGTATGCAGGTTCACACACGGTGTGATCCCGTCAAAGCCAAGAATTTTCCTGACAGACCTAGGCTCACTAGAGCTCTCCTCCAGAGAAAGGGACAGAAAACGACGTGTGTGTGGAGCTCTCTGCCTTTCCAGGTCCCAATCTCAGGATAACTGCCCCTAAGAAAGGAAACTGGCTGCTGCTGCTGCTAAGTTGCTTCAGTCGTGTTCGACTCTGCCGACGCCATAGACGGTAGCCCACTAGGCTCCCCCGTCCCTGGATTCTCCAGCAAGAACAGTAAGTGGGTTGCCATTGCCTTCTCCAATGCATGAAAGTGAAAATGAAAGTGCAGTCGCTCACTCGTGTCCGACCCTCAGCGACCCCACGACTGCAGCCTACCAGCTTCTCCGTCCATAGGATTTTCTGAAAGGAACTGCAAGACGCGCTTTTCCTGGAGCTGGGAAAGGGAGTTCGCAGGATGTGGGAAAGAGATCCTCCTTCGAGGAAGAATAGGCGGCCACTTGTTTTGTGTTGCAAACCTCTATTTGGAAGGAACAGGTTAGCTTATACAAAGGAGACCTCCAGATCTGCTCAGAGGACCGAAGGTGCAGAGGCAGGTCGGTGTATTTTCCCTTCATTTTGCGATCCTTGCAAAGACATTCCTTGCTGTAAGATATCAGCAAGGCCTTTGAGACTGTGTTTTCTTTCCTAGGTTCAAAGATTCCTTCAGTCCTAATATAGAATATCTAGAAATTATCTGACATCCGTGAAAATCTGATATGTCCTGGTCAAATGCTGTCAGTTAATTCCAGTTATCATATGAAAGCATTTCAAGTCGCAGCAGTGACCAGATTACA
>NW_017192508.1:0-10243 GCF_001704415.2 Capra hircus
AGGGAAAGGATCCCTCTCTCGAGCTATGAGGGGGAAACGGGGCTCCTCTGGATGTGGGCGGGACTCTCGTGCGTTCTTCCTCTCGAGTGGAGACGGTATGTCGGGGAACTTCTTGAGTTGCAGCAAGGGTGTAAAGGACCCTTTGGAAGTTCCAGAGGTTAGGTGTGATTAGCCTTGAGACGCCTCAGCGGAAATGGGCCTCATCTCGCCTGGAGGGAACCTCCTGGATTTTCTCGAGTTGCGGCAGGTGCTCTCGACTTACGACGGGGACCTCAGGGACCCGCTCTGGTGGCCTCAGGAAAGGCCAGTCCCCCATGCGAGTTGCTCCGGGGGCTCTCGGGTCTCCTCTCCCGTCGATGCCGGGGCCTAAGATTTTGTTTGGAGTGGGTGCTGGAACCTGAGGATTCCTCTCCAGTGCTGACATGGATCTTGGGGTACTTCTGGAGTCTCCCCAGGGGAGTCAGTCCTCGTCTCGATTGGGGGGCATGCACGTGCGATTTCCTCCCGAGCTGTAGCAGCAGTGTCACGCTTCCCTTGCGTGGATCAAGGGATCTGTGGCTTTCCCTCGAGGCTTTCCCACGAGGCTTTCCCACGAGGCTTTCCCACAGGGCTGTCCCACGTGCCACCGTAGTGTGAGTCGATCCTCAGCTTGAAAGTCGAGGCAGTGCAGGGAAAACAGGTTTCCCTGGAATGGAGTGAGACATCTGCGGGAATCAGGGAATGGTTGCACGACCCTGGAGTTCATCTTGCGTTTCCTGTGGAGAGCACCTCTTCTTGAGATGCGACGGGAACGCCGGGAATTCTTTCCCCAACACGCAGGGAAAGGATCTCACCTCTCGAGGTAGGAGGCGGAAATGGGGCTCCTCTGGATGTGGGTGGGAGACTCGTGCTTCCTCTCGAGTGGAGACGGGTATGTCGGGGAACCTCTTGAGATGCAGCAAGGGTGTGAAGGAACCTTTCAAAAGTTCCAGAGGTTAGGTGTGATTAGCCTCGAGACGCCTCAGCGGAAATGGGCCTCTTCTCGCCTGAAGGGGAGAACGTCCTGGATTTTCTCGAGTTGTGGCAGGTGCTCTCGACTAACGACGGGGACCTGAGGGACCTCTCTGGTGGCTTCAGTAAAGGCCAGTCCCCATGCGAGTTGCTGGGGGCCTCTCGGGATTCCTCTCCCGTCGATGCTAGGGACTAAGACCTTGTGTGGAGTCAGTGCTGGAACATGAGGATTTCCTCTCCAGTGCTGACATGGATCTTGGGGTACTTCTGGAGTCTCCCCATTGGAGTCAGTCCTCGTCTCGAGTGGGGGCATGCACGTGCGCTTTCCTCCCGAGCTGTAGCAGCAGTGTCACGCTTCCCTTCGCGTGGATCAAGGGATCGGTAGCTTCCCTCGAGGTTTCCCCGAGGCTTTCCCACGGCCTTTCCCACAGGGCTGTCCCCGTGCCACCGTGTTGTGAGTCGATCCGGCTTGAAAGTGGAGGCAGTGCAGGGAAAACAGGTTTTCCTTGGAATGGACTGAGACATCTGGGGGACTCTGGGAATGGGGCCTGATACTGGAGTTCCTCTCGCCTTTACTGTGGAGAGCGCCTCCTCTTGAGATGAGACGGGAACGCTAGGAATTCTTTCAGACCACGCAGGGAAAGGATCCCTCCTCTCGAGCTAGGAGGCGGAAACGGGGCCAGTCTGGATACGGGCGGGACGCTCGGTTCCTCTCGAGTGGAGACGGGTATGTCGGGGAACTTCTTGAGTTGCAGCAAGGGTGTGAAGGACCCTTTGGAAGTTCCAGAGATTAGGGGTGATTAGCTTCGAGTCGCCTCAGCGGAAATGGGCCTCATCTCGCCTGGAGGGACAACCTCCTGGATTTTCTCGAGTTGCGGCAGGTGCTCTCGACTTACGACGGGGACCTCAGGGACCCGCTCTGGTGGCCTCAGGAAAGGCCAGTCCCATGCGAGTTGCTCGGGGCCTCTCGGGATTCCTCTCCCGTCGATGCCGGGCCTAAGACCTTGTGTGGAGTTGGTGCCGGAACCTGAGGATTCCTCTCCTGTGCTGACATGGATCTTGGGGTACTTCTGGAGTCTCCCAGGGAGTCAGTCCTCGTATCGAGTGGGGGCATGCACGTGCCTTTCCTCCCGAGCTGTAGCAGCAGTGTCACGCTTCCCTTCGCGTGGATCAAGGGGTCTGTGGGTTTCCCTCGAGGCTTTCCCAAGGCTTTCCACAGGGCTGTACGTGCCACCGTGCTGTGAGTCATCCTCGGCTTGAAAGTCGAGGCAGTGCAGGGAAAACAGTTTCCCTGGAATGGACTGGACATCTGGGGGACTCTGGGAATGGTGGCACGACCCTGGAGTTCTCTCGCCTTTCCTGTGGAGAGCGCCTCCTCTTGAGATGCGACGGAAACGCCGGGAATTCTTTCCGAACACGCAGTGAAAAGGATCCCTCCTCCGAGCTAGGAGGCGGAAACGGGGCTCCTCTGGATGTGGGCGGGACTCTGTGCTTCCTCTCGAGTGGAGACGGGTATGTCGGGGAACTTCTTGAGTTGCAGCAAGGGTGTGAAGGACCCTTTGGAAGTTCCAGATGTTAGATGTGATTAGCCTCGAGACGCCTCAGCCGAAATGGGCCTCATCTCGCCTGGAGGGGAGAACCTCCTGGATTTTCTCGAGTTGCGGCAGGTGCCCTCGACTTACGACGGGACCTCAGGGACCCGCTCTGGTGGCCTCAGGAAAGGCCAGTCCCCATGCGAGTTGCTCGGGGGCCTCTCGGGATTCCTCTCCCGTCGATGCCGGGGCCTAAGAGCTTGTGTGGAGTCGGTGCCGGAACCTGAGGATTCCTCTCCAGTGCTGACATGGATCTTGGGGTACTTCTGGAGTCTCCCCAGGGGAGTCAGTCCTCGTCTCGAGTGGGGCATGCACGTGCGCTTTCCTCCCGAGCTGTAGCAGCAGTGTCACGCTTCCCTACGCGTGGGATCAAGGGATCTGTGGCTTTCCCTCGAGGCTTTCCCACGAGGCTTTCCCACGAGGCTTTCCCACAGGGCTGTTCACCTCCCATCGCGGTTTGAGTCGATCCTCGGCTTGTAAGTGGAGGCAGTGAGGGAAAACAGGTTTCCTTGAATGGACTGAGACATCTGGGGAACTCTGGGAATGGGGCCTGATACTGGAGTTCCTCTCGCCTTTACTGTGGAGAGCGCATCTCTTGAGATGAGACGGAATGCTAGGAATTCTTTCAGGACCACGCAGGGAAAGGATCCCTCCTCTCGAGCTAGCAGGCGGAAACGGGCCACTCTGGATATGGGCGGGACGCTCGGTTCTCTTGAGTGAGACGGGTATGTCGGGAACTTTTGAAGTTGCAGCAGGGTGTGAAGGACCCTTTGGAAGTTTCCAGAGTTTAAGTCTGATTACCCCCTAGTTGTCTCACCCGAAATGGGCCTCATCTCGCCTGGAGGGGAGAACCTCCTGGATTTCTCGACTTGCGGCAGGTGCTCTCGACTTACGGACGAGGGCCTCAGGGACCCGCTCTGGTGGCCTCAGGAAAGGCCAGTCCCAGCGAGTTTTCTCCGGGCCTCTCGGGATTCCTCTTCCCGTCGATGCTGGGGCCTAAGACCTTGTGTGAACTCAGTGACGGAACCTGAGGATTCCTCTCCAGTGCCGACATGGATCTTGTGGTACTTCTGGAGTCTCCCAGGGGAGTCAGTCCTTGTCTCGAGAGGGGCATGCACGTCCGATTTCCTCCCGAGCTGTAGCAGCAGTGTCATGCTTCCCTTTTCGTGGAATAAGGGATTTGTGGCTTTCCCTCTAGACTTTCCCATGACGCTTTCCCACGAGGCTTCCCACAGGGCTTTCCCAAGTGCCACTGTGGTGTGAGTCGATCCTCGGCTTAAAGTCGAGGCAGTGAAGGGAAAACAGATTTCCCTGGAATGGACTCAGACATCTGGGGGACTCAGGAATGGTGGCACGACCCTGGAGTTCCTCTCGCCTTTCCTGTGGAGAGCGCCTCCTCCTTCAGATGCGACGGGAACCCGGGAATTCTTTGCCGACCACGAAAGGAAAGGATCCCTCCTCTCGAGCTAGACGCGGAAAGGGGGCCCTCTGGATGTAGGCGGGACTCTCGTGCTTCCTCTTGAGTGGAGACGGGTATGTCGGGGAACTTCTTGAGTTGCAGCAAGGCTGTGAGGACCCTTTGGAAGTTCCAGAGATTAGGGGTGATTAGCTTCTGTCGCCTCAGCGGAAATGGGCCTCATCTCGCCTGGAGGGGACAACCTCCTGGATTTTCTCGACTCGCGGCAGGTGCTCTCGACTTACGACGGGGACCACAGGGACCCCTCTGGTGGCCTCAGGAAAGGCAGTCCCCATGCGAGTTGCTCGGGAGCATTTCGGGATTTCTCTCCGCCGATGCCGGGGCCTAAGACCTTGTGTGGATTCGGTGCCCGGAACCTGAGGATTCCTCTCCAGTGCTGACATGGACCTTGAGGTACTTCTGGAGTCTCCGCAGGGGAGTCAGTCCTCGTCCGATTGTGGCATGCACGTGCGCTTTCTCCCGAGCTGTAGCAGCAGTGTCACGTTCCCTTCCGTGGATGCAAGGGATCTGTGGCTTTCCTGGAGGCTTTCACACGAGGCTGTTCCACGAGGCTTTCCCACATGGTTGTCCCACGTGCCACCGTGATGTGAGTCGATCCACGGCTTGAATGTCGAGGCAATGCAGGGAAAACAGGTTTCCCTGGAATGGACTGAGACATCTGGGGGACTCTGGAATGGTGGCACGACCCTGGATTTCCTCTCGCCTTTCCTGTGGAGAGCGCTTCCTCTGAGATGCGACGGGAACGCCGGGAATTTTTGCCGACCACGAAAGGAAAGGATCCCTCCTCTCGAGCTCGGAGGCGGAAACGGGGCCCCTCTGGATGTGGCGGGACTCTCGTGCTTCTCTTGAGTGGAGACGGTATGTCGGGGAACTTCTTGAGTTGCAGCAAGGCTGTGAAGGACCCTTTGGAAGTTCCAGAGATTAGGGTGATTAGCTTCCAGTCGCCTCAGCGGAAATGGGCCTCATCTCGCCTGGAGGGGACTACCTCCTGGATTTTCTCGAGATAGGGCAGTTGCTGTCGACTTACACGGGGACCTCAACGACCCGCTCTGGGGGCCTCAGAAAAGGCCACTCCCTATGCGAATTGCTCGGGGCCTCTCGGGATTCCTATCCGTCGATGCCGGGGCCTAAGACCTTGTGTGGAGTCAGTGCCGGAACCTGAGGTTTCCTCTGCAGTGCTGACATGGATCTTGGGTACTTCTGGAGTCTCCCCAGGGATCAGTCCTCGTCTCGAGTGGGGGCATGCACGTGCGCTTTCCTCCCGAGCTGTAGCCGCAGTGTCACGCTTCCCTATGCGTGGATCAAGGATCTGTGGCTTTCCCTCGAGGCTTTCCCACGAGGCTTTCCACGAGGCTTTCCCACAGGGCTGTCCAACCTGCCATCGCGGTGTGAGTCGATCCTCGGCTTGAAAGTGGAGGCAGTGCAGGGAAAACAGGTTTCCTTGAATGGACTGAGACATCTGGGGACTCTGGGAAATGGGGCCTGATACTGGAGTTCCTCTCGCCTTTACTGTGGAGAGCGCCTCCTCTTGAGATGAGACGGGAACGCTAGAATTCTTTCAGGACCACGCAGGAAAGGATCCTCCTCTCGAGCTAGCAGGCGGAAACGGGCCACTCTGGATATGGGCGGGACGCTCGGTTCCTCTTGAGTGGAGACGGGTATGTCGGGGAACTTCTTGAGTTGCAGCAAGGGTGTGAAGGACCCTTTGGAAGTTCCAGAGTTTAGTCTGATTACCCCTAGTTGTCTCAGCCGAAATGGGCCTCATCTCGCCTGGAGGGGAGAACCTCCTGGATTTTCTCGAGTTGCGCAGGTGCTCTCGACTTACGACGAGGGCTCAGGGACCCGCTCTGGTGGCCTCAGGAAAGGCCAGTCCCATGCGAGTTTCTCCGGGCCTCTCGGATTCCTCTCCCGTCGATGCTGGGCCTAAGACCTTGTGTGGACTCAGTGACGGAACCTGAGGATTCCTCTCAGTGCCGACATGGATCTTGTGGTACTTCTGGAGTCTCCCAGGGAGTCAGTCCTTGTCTCGAGAAGGGGCATGCACGTGCGATTTCCTCCCGAGCTGTAGGCAGCAGTGTCATGCTTCCCTTTTCGTGGATCAAGGGATCTGTGTCTTTCACTCGAGGCTTTCCCACGAGGCTTTCCCACAGGGCTGTCCCACGTGCCACCGTGGTGGTGAGTCGATCCTCGGCTTGAAAGTCGAGGCAGTGCAGGGAAAACAGCTTTTCCCTGGAATGGACTGAGACTTCCAGGGGACTCTGGGAATGGTGGCCAGACCCTGGAGTTCCTCTCGCCTTTCCTGTGGAGAGCGCCTCCTCTTGAGATGCAACGGGAACGCCGGGAATTCTTTCCCGACCACGCTGGGAAAGGATCCTTCCCCTCGAGCTAGGAGGCGGAAACGGGGCTCCTCTGGATTTGGGCGGGACTCTCATGCTTCCTCTCGAGTGGAGACGGGTATGTCGGGAACTTCTTGAGTTGCAGCAAGGGTGTGAAGGACCCTTTGGAAGTTCAGAGTTTAGGTGTGATTAGCCTCGAGACACCTCAGCGGAAATGGGCCTCATCTCGCCTGGAGGGGAGAACCTCCTGGATTTTCTCGAGTTGCGGCAGGTGCTCTCGACTTACGACGGGGACCTCAAGGAACCGCTCTGATGGCCTCAGGAAAGCAAGTCCCCATGCGAGTTGCCGGGGGCCTCTCGGGATTCCTCTCCCGTCGATGCTGGCGCCTAAGATCTTGTGTGGAGTGGTGCCCGAAACTGAGGATTCCTCTCCGAGTGTGACATGGATCTTGGGTACTTCTGGAGTCTCTCCAGGGGAATCAGTCCTTGTCTCGAGTGGGGGCATGCACGTGCTCTTTCCTCCCGAGCTGTAGCAGCACTGTCACTCTTCCCTTCGCGTGTATCAAGGGATCTGTGGCTTTCCCTCGAGGCTTTCCACGAGCTTTCCCACGAGGCTTTCCCACAGGGCTGTCCCACGTGCCACCGTGGTTTGAGTCGATCCTCGGCTTGAAAGTCGAGGCAGTGCAGGGAAAAAGGTTTCCGGGAATGGACTGGAGACATCTGGGGGACTCTGGAATGTGGCACGACCCTGGAGTTCCTCTGGCATTTCCTGTGGAGAGCGCCTCCTCTTGAGATGCGAGGGGAACGCGGGAATTCATTGACGACCACGCAGGGAAGGATCCCTCCTCTCCAGCTAGGAGGCGGAAACGGGCTCCTCTGGATGTGGGCGTGACTCTCGTGCTTCCTCTCGAGTGGAGACAGGTATGTCGGGAACTTCTTGAGTTGCAGCAAGGGTGTGAAGGACCCTTTGGAAGTTCCAGATGTTAGATGTGATTGTCTCTAGACCCCTCAGCGGAAATGGTCCTCATCTCGCCTGGAGGGAGAACCTCCTGGATTTTTCGAGTTGCGGAATGTGCTCTCGACTTACTACAGGGACCTCAGGGACCCGCCTGGGGCCTCAGGAAGGCCAGTCCCCATGGAAGTTGCTCGGGGCTTCTCGGGATAACACTCCCGTCGATGCCTGAGCCTAAGACCTTGTGTGGAGTCGGTGCCGGAACCTGAGGATTCCTCTCCAGTGCTGACATGGATCTTGGGGTACTTCTGGAGTCTCCCCAGCGGAGTCAGTCCTCGTATCTAGTGGGGCATGCACGTGCTCTTTCCTCCCGAGCTGTAGCAGCAGTGTCACGATACCCGTCGAGTGGATTAAGGGATCTGTGGCTTTCCTCGAGGCTTTCCTATGAGTCTTTCCCACGAGGCTTTCCCACAGGGCTGTCCCACGTGCCACCGTGGTGTGAGTCGATCCTCGGCTTGAAAGTCGAGGCAGTGCAGGAAAAACAGTTTCCCTGGAATGGACTGAGACATCTGGGGGACTCTGGAATGGTGGCACGACCCTGGAGTTCCTCTCGCCTTTCCTGTGGAGAGCCTCCTCTTGAGATGCGACGGGAACTCGGGAATTCTTTCCCGACCACGCAGGGAAAGGATCCCTCCTCTCGAGCTAGGAGGCGGAAACGGGGCTCTCTGGATGTGGGCGGGACTCTCGTGCTTCCTCTCGAGTGGAGACGGGTATGTCGGGGAACTTCTTGAGTTGCAGCAAGGTGTGAAGGACCTTTTGGAAGTTCCAGAGGTTAGGTGTGATTACCCTCGAGACGCCTCAGCGGAAATGGGCCTCATCTCGCCTGAGGGGAGAACCTCCTGGATTTTCTCGAGTTGCGGCAGGTGCTCTCGACTTACGACGGGGCCTCAGGGACCCGCTCTGGTGGCCTCAGGAAAGGCCAGTCCCCATGCGAGTTCTTGGGGCCTCTCGGATTCCTCTCCATCGATGCCTGGGCCTAAGACCTTGTGTGGAGTCGGTGCCGGAACCTGAGGATTCCTCTCCAGTGCTGACATGGATCTTGGGGTACTTCTGGAGTCTCCCCAGGGGAGTCAGTCATCTTCTCGAGAGGGGGCATGCACGTGCGCTTTCCTCCCGAGCTGTAGCAGCACTGTCACGCTTCCCTTCGCGTGGATCAAGGGATCTGTGGCTTTCCCTCGAGGCTTTCCCTCGAGGCTTTCCCACGAGGCTTTCCCACTGTCCACGTGCCACCGTGGTGTGTGTCGATGTCGATCCTCGGCTTGAAAGTCGAGGCAGTGCAGGGAAAAAAGTTTCCCTGGAATGGACTGAGACATCTTGGGGACTCTGGGAATGGTGGCACGACCCTGGAGTTCCCTCGCCTTTCCTGTGGAGAGTGCCTCCTCTTGAGATGCGACGGGAACTCGGGAATTCTTTCCCACCGCAGGGAAAGGATCCCTCCTCTCGAGCTAGGAGGCGGAAACGGGGATCTCTGGATGTGGGCGGGACTCTCGTGCTTTCTCTCGAGTGGAGACGGGTATGTCGGCGAACTTCTTGAGTTGCAGCAAGGGTGTGAAGGACCCTTTGGAAGTTCCAGAGGTTAGGTGTGATTAGCCTGGAGACGCCTCAGCGGAAATGGGCCTCATCTCGCCTGGAGGGGAGAACTCCTGGATTTTCTCGAGTTGTGGCAGGTGCTCTCGACTTACGACGGGGACCTCAGGGACCCACTCTGGTGGCCTCAGGAAAGGCCAGTCCCCATGCGAGTTCTCGGGGGCCTCTCGGATTCCTCTCCCGTCGAAGCCTGGGCCTAAGACCTTGTGTGGAGTCGGTGCCGGAACCTGAGGATTCCTCTCCAGTGCTGACATGGATCTTGGGGTACTTCTGGAGTCTCCCCAGGGGAGTCAGTCATCGTCTCGAGAGGGGCATGCACGTGTGCTTTCCTCCAGAGCTGTAGCAGCACTGTCACGCTTCCCTTCGCGTGGATCAAGGGATCTGTGGCTTCCCTCGAGGCTTTCCCTTGAGACTTTCCCACGAAGCTTTCCCACGATGCTTTCCCACAGGGCTGTCCCACGTGCCACCGTGGTGTGAGTCAATCCTCGGCTTGAACGTCCAGGCAGTGCAGGGAAGACAGGTTTCCCTGGAAAGGACTGAGACATCTGGGGAACTCTGGGAATGGTGGCACGACCCTTGATTCCCTCTCGGCTTTGTGAATCGCCTCCTCTTGAGATGCCACGGGAGGAATTATTCCCGACCCTGCAGGGAAGGATCCCTCCTCTCGAGCTAGGAGGCGGTAACGGGGCTCCTCTAGATTGCGGACGCTCGTGCTTCCTCTCGAGTGGAGACGGGTATGACCGGGAACTTCTTGAGTTGCAGGAAGGGTGTGACGGACCCTTTGTAAGTTCCAGAGGTTAGTTGTGATTAGCCTTGAGACACCTCAGCGGAAATGTGCCTCATCTCGCCTGGAAGGGCGAGAACCTCCTGGATTTTTCGACGTGCAGCTGGTGCTCTCGACTTACGACGGGACCTCAGGGACCCGCTCTGGTGGCCTCAGGAAAGCCAGTCCCTTGCAAGTTGCACGGGGGCTCTTGGGATGCATCACCCGTAGATGCTGGGCCTAAGACCTTGTGTGGAGTCAGTGCCGGAACCGAGGATGCCAGTGCTGACATGGATCTTGGGGTACTTCTGGAGTCTCCCCAGGGGAGTCCGTCCTCGTCTCGAGTGGGGCATGCACGTGCGCTTCCTCCGAGCTGCAGCAGTGTCACGCTTCCCTTCGCGTGGATCAAGGTATCTGTGGCTTTCCCTCGAGGCTTTCCACGAGGTTTTCCCACGAGGCTTTCCCACAGGGCTCTCCCCACATGCC
>NW_017192509.1:0-21295 GCF_001704415.2 Capra hircus
TCGAGAATCCAGGGGTTCTCCCTCCAGGCGAGATGAGGCCCATTTCCGCTGAGGCGACTCGAGGCTAATCACATCTAACCTTGGAACTTCCATAGGGTCCTTCACACCCTTGCTGCAACTCAAGAAGTTCCCCGACATACCCTTGTCCACTCGAGAGGAAGCGCGAGCGTCCCTTGCACATCCAGAGAGAGCCCTTTTTCCTCCTTGTAGCTCGAGATGAGGGATCCTTTCCCTGCGTGGTCGGGAAAGAATTCCCGGCATTCCCGTCGCATCTCAAGAGGAAGCGCTCTCCACAGGAAAGGCGAGAGGAACTCCAGGGTCGTGCCACCAATCCAAGAGTCCCCCAGAGGACTGAGTCCATTCCAAAGGAAACTCTTTTACCTGCACTGCCTTGACTGTCACGCCGAGGATCGACTCACACCACGGTGGCACGTGGACAGCCCTGTGTGTTAGCCTCGTGGGAAAGCCTCATGGGAAATCCTACAGGGAAAGCCACACATCCCTTGATCCACCCGTCGGGTAGCATGACACTGCTGCCACCTTTAGGGAGGAAAGCCCACGTGCATTTCCCCACTCGAGACGAGGACTGACTCCCCTGGGGAGAGTCCAGAAGTACCCAAAAATCCACGTCAGCACTGGAGAGGAATCCTCAGTTTCCGGTCCCAACTCAACACAAGGTCTTCGACTCGGGAAATGCAAGCATTTAAAAGATCTCTCCTTTGGAGCCTCGAGGGGGGATCGGGGCTTCTCTGGATGTGGGCGGGACCCTCGTGCTTCCTTTTGAGTGTAGACGGGTGTGTCGGGAAAGCTCTTGAGTTGCAGCAAGTGTGTGAAGGAACCATTGGAAGTTCCAGAGGTTAGGTGTGCTTAGCCTCTAGATGCGTCAGTGGAAATAGGCCTCATTTTGCTGTAGGGGAGAACCTCCTGGATTTTCTCGAGTTACGGCAGGTGCTCTCGAATTACGACGGGGACCTCAGGGACCCGGTCTCGTGGCCTCAGGAAAGGCCAGTCCCCATGCAAGTTGCCAGGGGGACTCTCGGGATTCCTCTTGGGTCGATGCCGGGGCCTAAGACCTTGTGTGGAGTCGAGGCCGGATCCTGAGGATTCCTCTCCAGTGCTGACATGGTTCTTGGGGTACTTCTGGAGTCTCCCCAGGGAAGTCAGTCCTCGTCTCGAGTGTGGGCATGCACGTGCGCTTTCCTCCCGAGCTGTAGCAGCAGTGTCACGCTTCCTAACGCGTGGTCAAGGGATCTGTAGCTTTCACTCAAGTCTTTCCTTCAAGGCTTTCCCAAGAGTCTTTCCCACAGGGCTGTCCCACCTGCCACCAGGGTGTGAGTCGATCCTCGGCTTGAAAGTCGAGGCAGTGCAGGGAAAACATGTTCCTCTGGAATGGACTGAGACATCTGGGGGACTCTTGGAATGGTGGTACGACCCTGGAGTTCCGCTCGCCTTTCCTGTGGAGAGCGCCTCCTCTTGAGATGGGACGGGAACGCCGGGAATTCTTTCCGGACCAAGCAGGGAAAGGATCCATCATCTCGAGGTCCGAGGCATAAACGGGGCTCCTCTGGATGTGGGCGGGACCCTCGTGCTTCCTCTGGAGTGGAGACGGTATGTCGGGGAACTTCTTGAGTTTCAGCAAGGTTGTTAAGGAACCTTTGGAATTTCCAGAGTTTAGGTGTGATTAGCCTCGAGAGCCTCAGCGGAAATTGGCCTCATCTTGCCTGGTGGGGAGAACCTCCTGGATTTTCTCGAATTGTGGCAGGTGTTCTCAACGTACGCTGGGACCTCAGGGACCCGCTCTGGTGGCGTCAGGAAAGGCCAGTTCCCATCCGAGTGGCTACGGGGCCTCTCGGGATTCCTCTCCCGTCGATGGTGGGGCCTAAGACCTTGTGTGAAGTCGAGGCCGGTACCTGAGGATTCCTCTCCCGTGCTGACATGGTTCTTGGGGTACTTCTTGAGTCTCCCCAGGGGTGTCAGTCCTCTTCTCAGCGGGATCATGCAAGAACGCTTACCTCCCGAGCTGCAGTAGCAGTGTCACGCTGCCCGTCGCGTGGATCAAGAGATCTGTGTCTTTCCCTCGAGGTATTTCCCACGGGGCTTTCCCTCGAGGCTTTCCCACGAGGCTTTCCCACATCGCTGTCCCACGTGCCACCGTGGTGCCAGTCGATCCTCGGCGTGAAAATCAAGGCAGTGCAGGGAAAACAGGTTCCTCTGGAATGGACTGAGACATCTGGGGGACTCTTGGAATTGTGGCACGACCCTGGAATTCCTCTCGCCTTTCCTGTGGAGAGCGCCTCTTCTTGAGATTCGGTGGGAACGCCGGGAATTCTTTCCCGACCAAGCAGGGAAAGTGCCGTGGTCCAGCCCCGGTGGATCCAGGGTGATTCGAAGGTGGGGACGTAGTCGTCGTCTTTGGAAATATACATATTTAATCCCAGATATAAAGAGATTAGAAATGGATAGTGTAGTAGGAAGATTATTGGAGAAAAAGAGGCTGAATAACTTGGATTACGTGGAATAACATCCATCCTCCAGTAGAGAATTCAGCCAGAAAAACGGGAGCAAAAAAGAAGCGACATGGGGGAATCAGTCTTTCCGGAAACTGATCTGATTTCTTTATTTTTGGTTTTGCTTGTATACCTCTTGTTACACATAGGGATGAATACAGAGTCACGCAGGAGTCGGCATCCTGACCTTTATCAAAATCAGGTGCTTCACATAAATGTATAAAAAAAAGGTCTTAGGGATCTTACATCATCTTCTGGCCATGAATGAGACCTGCTGACATTTTATGATCCTTTCTTTCTGATAACCAAATAAACTTATTTCTTCCAAGGGTGTTTTTTCTTAAACCAGGCACCACCCTCCAAATAAAGTTACATTCCTATAGGGTGAGGGTGTAGTGAGTTACAATCAAGAAAGGAATTTATTTAACCCAAGGTTAACATGATTAGTCTTAAAGGTGAATTCTTATTTCTCCTATATGCTTAAAGGTTAATACTTATTTCTCCTATATACTAGTTATATTCATTATAAGGGTAGGGAACATGGAGATTTATCAGCAAACATCAGCCTAACAAATGAAAATCCTTTCATCAATTCTCCCCTTAAGATCTATTTAGTCTTAAGATATGATAAAGTTACATTCTTACATAGAAAGGACACAGTGATATATAACAAAGTACAGTGATCTATTACAAAAGTGAAAATCCATTAACTCAAAAAGTCTAGTATTGCTAACATCAAAAACTGCTATATTTCCTTTGCTATATTCCAAATACATTGATTAATATATTCCCAAGTGCCTAAGGATATGGAGGCCTGGTGGCAATCATTGACTCAACAAGAAGAAAAAGTCCTATGCTAATTAAGACTCTCAAAATACTCCAAAACTCTCTGTGCTGTTTACAGTTGAGAGGTAGTAAACAATCTTGTGCCTAGTGGCAGCAGTATGGATAATCCTGTCACACAAGCTGGTCTGTCAGCAGAGAGGTTTGACCTAAAATATCCTTGTCCCACCCAGAGCAGGGAATTAGCAGCAATTTTTGACACAACAAATGAAGAACCCTTCACCAATATAATTCCTAACCAACTATACTAATAATTTCTAACTCCCCAAAATAATTTGCCTTTAGTAAGTCTAAAACATCTCATGCCTCTCAGGTTGGGAGGCTGTAAACAATCACATGTGGCCGGACAAACCTATAAAGGTGGGCTAGATAACCTTCAGAGGAGTCGGCAAGCTGAAACACTCTTGTCATGCCCAAGAATATTTATTGCCTTGAAGCTGCACGTTTACTTCTTCTCCGAGAGAAACAGTTATGGGGGAGAGCCCCCGTAAAGTCAGAAGTGTAGGTGAGAGCATAAAACAGACTCTGGTTTTGGGGTTCGATGCTCGGGAACAGGGGGTTACCTGAGGCTTGATCACGCCTTTGGCATGCCAAGCCTCCTTCCTCATGACCTTTGCCATAGGCGGAATTCCTCACGCTGGCCCCCGGAAGGAAAGGATCCCTCATCTCGAGCGACGAGGCGGAAACGCGCCTCCTGTGGATGTGGGGGGGACCATCTTGCTTATTCTCGAGTGGAGACGGGTATGTCGGGGAACTTATTGAGTTGCAGCAAGGGTGTAAAGTACCTTTTGGAAGTTCCAGAGGTTAGGTGTGATTAGCCTCGAGACACCTCAGTGGAAATGGGCCTCATCTCGCCTGGAGGGGAGAACCTCCTGGATTTTCTCGAGTTGCGGCAGGTGCTCTCGACTTACGACGGGGACCTCAGGGGCCAGCTCTGGTGGCCTCAGGAAAGGCCAGTCCCCATTCAAGTTTCTAGGGGGCCTCTCAGGATTCCTCTCCTGTCGATGCCGGGACCTAAGACCTTGTGTGAAGTCGGGGCTGGAACCTGAAGATTCCTCTCCAGTGCTGACATGGATCTTGTGGTACTTCTGGAGTCTCCCCAGGGGAGTCAGTCCTCGTCTCGAGTGGGGGCATGCACGTGCGCTTTCCTCCCGAGCGGTAGCAGCAGTGTCACGCTTCCCGTCGCGTGGATCAAGGGATCTGTGGCTTTCCCTCTAGGCTTTCCCATGAGGCTTTCCCACAGGGCTGTCCCACATGCCACCTTGGTGTGAGACGATCCTCGGCGTGAAAGTCGTGGCAGTGCAGGGAAAACAGGTTCCTCTGGAATGGACTGAGACATCTGGGGAACTCTTGGAATGGTGGCACGACCCTGGAGTTCCTCTGGCCTTTCCTGTGGAGAGCACTTCCTCTTGAGATGCGACGGGAACGCCAGGAATTCTTTCCCGACCACGCAGGGAAAGGATCCCTCCTCTCTAGATACGAGGCGGAAACGGGGCTCCTCTGGATGTGGGCGGGACCCTCGTGCTTCATCTCGAGTGGAGACGGGTATGTCGGTGATCTTCTTGACTTGCAGCAGGGGTGTCAAAGACCCTTTGGAAGTTCCAGAGGTTAGGTGTGATTAGCCTCGAGATGCCTCAGGGGAAATGGGCCTCATCTCGCCTGGAGGGGAGAACCTCCTGGATTATCTTGAGTTGGAGCAGGTGCTCTCGTCTTAGGATGGGGACCTCAGGGACCCGCTCCTGTGGCCTCAGAAAAGGCCAGTGCCCATGGGAGTTGCTAGGGGGCCTCTCAGGATTCCTCTCACGGCGATGCCGGGGCCTAAGACCTTGTGTGGAGAGCCCGAGCGGAGGCGACGCGGAGCGTTTCGGTTCTCAGTGCCTGGGGCACCGGTGTGTGGTGTGAGGCTGCGGCGGAGCCTCTACACTGAAGGTGCGAGAGGTTGGCAGCTTCGATTGAAGCACATCGAGCGGCGACAGCAGTGAAAGTCATGAGCGACAGCGGCGAGGAGAACTACGGCGAGGGGGAATCCCGTTCTGCTTCCAGAAGCGGAAGTGCTCATGGATCTGGGAAATCTGCAAGTCATACCCCTGCAAGGTCTCGCTCCAAGGAAGATTCCAGGCGTTCCAGATCAAAGTCCAGGTCCAGATCGGAATCTAGGTCTAGATCCAGAAGAAGTTCTCGGAGGCATTATACAAGGTCACGATCTCGGTCCCGGTCCCATAGAAGATCTCGTAGCAGATCTTACAGCAGAGATTATCGAAGACGGCATAGCCACAGTCATTCTCCCATGTCTACTCGCTGGCGTCATGTTGGGAATCGGGCAAATCCTGATCCTAACTGTTGTCTTGGAGTATTTGGATTGAGCTTGTATACTACAGAAAGAGATCTAAGAGAAATGTTCTCTAAATATGGCCCAATTGCTGATGTATCTATTGTATATGACCAGCAGTCTAGACGTTCAAGAGGATTTGCCTTTGTATACTTTGAAAATGTAGATGATGCCAAGGAAGCAAAAGAGTGTGCCAATGGAATGGAGCTTGATGGATGTAGGATCAGAGTTGACTTCTCCATAACGAAAAGACCACATACTCCAACAGCAGGAATTTACATGGGGAGACCTACCTATGGCAGCTCACGCCGTCGAGATTACTATGACAGAGGATATGATCGAGGCTATGATGATCGGGACTATTACAGCAGATCGTACAGAGGAGGAGGAGGAGGAGGAGGAGGATGGAGAGCTGCTCAAGACAGGGATCAGAAATACAGAAGACGGTCACCTTCTCCCTACTATAGTCGTGGAGGATACAGATCACGTTCCAGATCTCGATCATACTCACCTCGTCGCTATTAAAGCATGAAGATGAAGACTTTCTGAAACCTGCCCTAGAGTTGGGATATTGTTTGTGGACAATATTTTTTATTGTCTCCTGTTTAAAAAGTGAACAGTGCCTGGTGAAGTTAGGTGACTTTTACACCTTTTATGATGACTACTTTTGGTGGAGTTGAAATGCTGTTTTCATTCTGCATTTGTGTAGTTCGGTGCTTTGTTCAAAGTTAAGTGTTTTCAGAAAAGTATGTTTTACATGAATTTTTTTACAGTCTAAAATTTTGACTGCTGAGAAGTTTCTATTGTACAGAACTTCATTTAAATGGTTTTTCTACTGAATACAGGGTATTCTGAAGATTGAAGCCTGTGTGTAAAATGCTACCAAATGGCAAAAAGCAACAATAACGTTTGGTTTTTACTTTTCTTTCTAACATATCAATGCTTAGGAGAACTGTTCTGATTAGATTGTCAGTAGTAAATTAAAGAAAAAAATGCCCGTTTTCCTCGAGTCCATGAAACATACCATACTTAATATACCTGCAGTTAAGTGATAAAAATTACGCTCTGTAACTCTATACTGCTAGTGTTAAAAACTAAAGATCTTTCAATACAGCAAATGCTTAATTCTTATATAAATGTGACTTTGACAGCCTTTATGTAATCTGTATTATACATAGCAGGGAATAAGATGAGTTGCACAATGTATGCCTTAAAAAGGCTATTTCTTAAAGCTGTTAGAAGGGGATAATGGTATTTCAATTAGTAATCAGCAAGTGAAAATAATATTCCACCACAAATGTACTCTTGTTCTTCTAGCTTTTAAGACTATATGGAAAAACTGGGTGCTTCAGAGTTTTGAGAAAAAAGAAGGGAACACTACACCTGTGTTGTGGATGATCTGAAGACTTTGCCTGTTCGTTTTTTAAATACTACTTTCAGGTTCTTTGCTTACCAAAGGAGGCCCAATTTCACTCAAAAGTTTTGAGAACTGTGTTTAAATAAATGCAAAGAAAAGAGTAAAAAGGAAAGAAAAAAAAAAGACCTTGTGAGGAGTTGGGGCAGGAACCTGAGGATTCCTCTACAGTGCTGACATGGATCTTGGGGTACTTCTGGAGCCCCCCCAGGGAAGTCAGTCTTCGTCTCGAATGGGGGCATGCACGTGCGCTTTCCTCCCGAGCTGTAGCAGCAGTGTCACACTTCCGGTCGCGTGGATCAAGTGATCTGTGGCTTTTCCTCCAGGCTTTACCACGAGGCTATCCCAGAGGGCTGTCCCACATGCCGCCGAGGTGTGAGTCGAACCTCGGCGTGAAAGTCGAGGCAGTGCAGGGAAAACAGGTTCCTCTGGAATGGACTGAGACATCTAGGGGACTCTTGGAATGGTGGCACGACTCTGGAGTTCCTCTCGCATTTCCTGTGGAGAGCGCCTCCACTTGAGATGCGACGGGAACGCCGGGAATTCTTTCCCGACGAAGCAGGGAAAGGATCCCACATCTCGAGCTACGAGGCGGAAAGGGGCTCCTCTGGATGTGGGCGGGACCCTCGTGCTTCCTATCGAGAGGAGACGGGTATGTCGGGGAACTTCTTGAGTTGCAGCAAGGGTGTGAAGGACCCTTTGGAAGTTCCAGAGGTTAGGTGTGATTAGCCTCCAGACGCTTCAGCGGAAATGGGCTTCATCTCGCCTGGAGGGGAGAACCTCCTGGATTTTCTCGAGTTGCGGCAGGTGCTCTCGACTTACGACGGGGACCTCAGGGACCCGCTCTGGTGGCCTCAGGAAAGGCCAGTCCACATGCGAGTTGCTAGGGGGCCTCTCGGGATTCCTCTACCATCGATGCCGGGGCTTAAGACCTTGTGTGGAGTCGGTGCCGGAACCTGAGGATTCCTCTGCAGTGCTGACATGGATCTTGGGGTACTTCTGGAGTCTCCCCAGGGGAGTCAGTCCTCGTTTGAGTGGGCGCATGCACGTGCGATTACCTCCGGAGCTGTGGCAGCAGTGTCATGCTTCCCTTCGCCTGGATCAAGGGATCTGTGGCTTTCCCACGAGGCTTTCCCACAGGGCTATCCCACGTGCCACCGTGGTGTGAGTCGATCGATGGCTTGAAAGTCAACGTAGTGCAAGGAAAACAGGTTTCCCTGGAATGGACTGAGACATCTGGCGAATCTGGGAATGGTGGCACGACCCTGGACTTCCTCTCGACTTTCCTGTGGAGAGCGCCTCCTCTTGAGATGCGACGGGAACGCCGGGAATTCTTTCCCGACCACGGAGGGAAAGGATCCCTCCTCTCGAGCTAGGAGGCGGAAACGGTGCTCCTCTGTATGTGGGCGGGACTCTCGTGCTTCCTCTCGAGTGGAGACGGGTATGTCGGGGAAATTCTGGATTTGCAGCAAGGGTGTAAAGGACCCTTTGGAAGTTCCAGAGGTTAGGTGTGATTAGCCTCGAGACGCCTCAGCGGAAATGGGCCTAATCTCGCCTGGAGGGGAGAACCTCCTGGATTTTCTCGAGTTGCGGCAGGTGCTCTCGCCTTTCGATACGGACCTCAGGGACCCGCTCTGGTGGCCTCAGGAAAGGCCAGTCCCCATGCGAGTTGCTCGCGGGCCTCTCGGGATTCCTCTCCCGTTGATGCCGGGGCCTAAGACCTTGTGTGGAGTTGGTTCTGGAACCTGAGGTTTCCTCTCCATTGCTGACATGGATCTTGGGGTACTTTGGAGTCTCCCCAGGGGAGTCAGTTCTTGTCTCGAGTGGGGGCATGCACGAGCGCTTTCCTCCCGAGCTGGAGCAGCAGTGTCACGCTTCCCTTCGAGTGGATCAAGGGATCAGTGGCTTTCCCTCGAGGCTTTCCCACGACGCATTCCCAGGAGGCTTTCCCACAGGGCTGTCCCACGTGCCACCGTGGTGTGAGTCGCTCCTCGGCTTGAAAGTCGAGGCAGTGCAAGGAAAACTGTTTTCCCTGGAATGGACTGAGACATCTGGGGGAATCTGGGAATGGTGGCACGAACCTGGAGTTCCTCTCGCCTTTCCTGTGGAGAGTGCCTCCACTTCAGATGTGACGGGAACGCCGGGAATTCTTTCCCGCGCACGCAGGGAAAGGATTCCTCCTCTCGAGCTTTGAGGCGGAATCGGGGCTCCTCTGGATGTGGGCAGGACTCTCCTGCTTCCTCTCGAGCGGAGACGGGTATGTCGGGGATCTTCTTGAGCTGCAGCAAGGGTGTGAAGGACCCTTTGGAATTTACCGAGGCTGGTGTGATTAGCCTCGAGACGCCTGTGCGGAAATGGGCCTCATCTCGCCTGGAGGGGAGAACCTCCTGGAGTTTCTCGAGTTGCGGCAGGTGCTCTCGACTTACGACGGGGAATTCAGGGACCCGCTCTGGTGGCCTCAGGAAAGGCCAGTCCCCATGCGTGTTGCTCGGGGGCCTCTCAGGGTTCCTCTCCCGTCGATGCCGGGTCCTAAAACCTTGTGTGGAGTCGGTGCCGGAACCTGAGTATCCCTCTCCAGTGCTGACATGGATCTTGGGGTACTTCTGGAGTCTCCCCAGGGGAGTCAGTCCTCGTCTCGAGTCGGGGCATGCACGTGCGCATTCCTTCCGAGCTGTAGCAGCAGTGTCACGCTTCCCTTGGCATGGATCAAGGGATCTGTGGCTTTCCCTCGATGCTTTCCCACAAGGCTTTCCCACAGGGCTGTCCCACGTGCCACCGTGGTGTGAGTCGATCCTCGGCTTGAAACTCGAGGCAGTGCAGGGAAAACAGGATTCCCTGGAATGGACTGAGATATCTGGGGGACTCTGGGAATGGTGGCACGACCCTGGAGTTCCTCGCGCCTTTCCTGTGGAGAGCGCTTCCTCTTGAGATGCGATGGGTACGCCGGAAATTCTTTCCCGACCACGCAGGGAAAGGATCCCTCCTCTCGAGCTAGGAGGCGGAAACGGGGCTCCTCTGAATGTGGGCGGGACTCTCGTGCTTCCTCTCGAGTGGAGACGGGTATGTCGGGGAATTTCTTGAGTTGCAGCAAGGGTGTGAAGGACCCTTTGGAAGTTCCAGAGGTTAGGTGTGATTAGCCTCGAGACGCCTCAGCGGAAATGGGCCTCATCTCGCCTGGAGGGGAGAACCTCCTGGATTTTCTCGAGTTGCGGCAGGTTGTCTCGACTTACCACGGGGACCTCAGGGACCCGCTCTGGTTGCCTCAGGAAAGGCCAGTCGCATGCGAGTTGCTCGGGGGCCTCTCGGGATTCCTCTCCCGTCGATGCCGGTGCCTAAGGCCTTGTGTGGAGTCGGTGCCGGAGCCTGAGGATTCCTCTCCAGTGCTGACATGGATCTTTGGGAACTTCTGGAGTCTCCCCAGGGGAGTCAGTCCTCGTCTCCAGTGGGGTCATGCATGTGCGCTTTCCTCCCGAGCTGTAGCAGCAGTGTCACGCTTCCCTTCGTGTGGATCAAGGGATCAGGGGCTTTCCCTCGAGGCTTTCCCACAAGTCTTTCCCACAGGGCTGTCCCACGTGCCACCGTGGTGTGAGTCGATCATCGGCTTGAAAGTCGAGGCAGTGTAAGAAAAACAGGATTCCCTGGAATGGACTGAGACATCTGGGGGACTCTTGGAATGGTGGCACGACCCTGGAGTTCCTCGCGCCTTTCCTGAGAAGAGCGCCTCCTCTTGAGATGCGACAGGAACACGAGGAATTCTTTCCCCACCACGCAGGGAAAGGATCCCTCCTCTCGAGCTAGGAGGCGGAAACGGGGCTCCTCTGGATGTGGGCGGGACTCTCGAGCTTCCTCTCGAATGGAGACGTGTATGTGGGGAACTTCTTGAGTTGCAGCAAGGGTGTGAAGGACCCTTTGGAAGTTCCAGAGGTTCAGTGTGATTAGACACGAGACCCCTCAGGGGAAAAGGGCCTCATCTCCCCTGGAGGGGAGAACCTCCTGAATTGTGTCGACTTACGGCAGGTGCTCTTGACTTACGACGGGGACATCAGGGACACGCTCTGGTGGCCTCAGGAAAGGCCAGTCCCCTGCGAGTTGCTCGGGGGCCTCTCGGGATTCCTCTCCCTTCGATGCCGGGGCTTAAGACCTTGTGTGGAGTCGGTGCCGGAACCTGAGGATTCCTCTCCAGTGCTGACATGGATCTTGGGGTACTTCTGGAGTCTCCCCAGGGGAGTCAGTCCTCGTCTCTAGTGGGCGTCTTCACATGCGCTTTCTTCTCGAGCTGTAGTAGCAGTGTCATGCTTCCCTCGCGTAGATCAAGGGATTTCTGACTTTCCCTCGAGGCTTTCCCACGAGGCTTTCCCACGAGGCTTTCCCACAGGGCTGTCCCACGTGCCACCGTGGTGTGAGTCGATCCTCGGCTTGAAAGTCGAGGCAGTGGAGGGAAAAAAGGTTTCCCTGGAATGGACTGAGACATCTGGGGGACTCTGGGAATGGTGGCACGACCCTGGAGTTCCTCTCGCCTTTCCTGTTCAAAGCGCCTCCACTTGAGATGCGACAGGAACGACGGGAATTCTTTCCCACCACGAAGGGAAAGGATCCCTCCTCTCGAGCTAGGAGGCGGAAACGAGGCTCCTCTGGATGTGGGCGTAACTCTCGTGCTTCCACTCGGGTGGAGACGGGTATGTCGCGGAACTTCTTGAGTTGTAGCAAGGGTGTGAAGAACCCTTTGGAAGTTCCAGATGTTAGGTGTGATTAGCCTCGAGACGCCTCAGCGAAAATGGGCCTCATCTCGCCTGGAGGGGAGAACCTCCTGGATTTTCTCGAGTTGCGGCAGGTGCTCTCGACTTATGACGGGGACCTCAGGGACCCGCTCTGGTGGCCTCAGGAAAGGCCAGTCCCCATGCGAGTTGCTCGGGGGCCTCTCAGGATTCCTCTCCCGTGGATGCCGGGGCCTAAGATCTTGTGTAGAGTCGGTGCCGGAACCTGAGCATTCCTCTCCAGTGCTGACATGGATCTTGGGGTACTTCTGGAGTCTCCTCAGGGGAGTCAGTCCTCGTCTCGAGTGGGGGCATGCACGTGCGCTTTCCTCCCGAGCTGTAGCAGCAGTGTCGCACTTCCCTTCGCGTGGATCAAGGGAACTGTGGCTTTCCCTCGAGGCTTTCCCACGAGGGTTTCCCACGAGGCTTTCCCACAGGGCTGTCCCACGTGACACCGTGGTGTGAGTCGATCCTTGGCTTGAAAGTCGAGGAAGTGCAGGGAAAACAGGTTTCCCTGGAATGGACTGAGTCATTTGGGGAACTCTGGGAATGGTGGCACGACCCTGGAGTTCCTCTCGCCTTTCCTGTGGAGAGCACCTCCTCTTGAGATGCGACGGGAACGCGGGGAATTCTTTCCCGAACACGCAGGGAAAGGATCCCTCCTCTCGATCCATTAGGTGGAAACGTGGCTCCTCTGGATTTGGGCGGGACTCTCGTGCTTCCTCTCGAGTGGAGACGGGTATGTCGGGGAACTTCTTGAGTTGCAGCAAGGGTGTGAAGGACCCTTTGGAGCTTCCAGAGGTTAAGTGCGAATAGCCTCAAGACGCCTCAGCGGAAATGGGCCTCATCTCGCCTGGAGGGGAGAACCTCCTGGATTTTCTCGAGTTGCTGCAGGTGCTCTCGACTTACGACGGGACCTCAGGGACCCGCTCTGCTCGCCTCAGGAAAGGCCTGTCCCCATGCGAGTTGCTCGGGGCCTCTATTGATTCCTCTCCCGTCTATGCCGGGGCCTGAGACCTTGTGTGGAGTCGGTGCCGGAACCTGAGGATTCCTCTCCAGTTCTGACATGGATCTTGGGGTACTTCTGGAGTCTCCCAGGGGAGTCAGTCCTCGTCGCGAGTGTGGCGTGCACGTGCGCTTTCCTCCCGAGCTTTAGCAGCAGTGTCACGCTTCCCTTTGCGTGGATCCAGGGATCTGTGGCTTTCTCTGTAGGCTTTCCCACGAGGCTTTCCCACTAGGCTCTTCACAGGGCTGTCCCACGTGCCACCGAGGTCTGAGTCGATCCTCGGCTTGAAAGTCGAGGCATTGGGGGGAAAACAGGTTTCCCTGGAATCGACTGACACATCTGGGGGCTCTGGGAATGGTGGCACGACCCTGAGTTCCTCTCGCCTTTCCTGTGGAGAGCGCCTCTTCTTGAGATGCGACGGGATCGCCGGAAATTCTTTCCCGACCACGCAGGGAAAGGATCCCTCCTCTCGAGCTATGAGACTGAAACGGGGCTCTTCTGGTTGTGGGCGGGACTCTTGTGCTTCCATTCGAGTGGAAACGGGTATGTCGGGGAACTTATTGAGTTGCAGCAAGGGTGTGAAGGGCCCTTTGGAAGTTCCAGAGGTTAGGTGTGATTAGCCTCGAAATGCCTCAGCGCAAATGGGTCTCATCTCGCCTGGAGGGGAGAACCTCCTGGATTTTCTCGAGTTGCGCCAGGTGCTCTCGACTTACGACGGGGACCTCAGGGACCCGCTTTGGTGGCCTCAGGAAAGGCCAGTCCCCATGCGAGTTGCTCGGGAGCCTCTCGTGATGTCTCTCCCTCTCCAGTGTGTCTTGAATCTTGACTGGCCTTTCCTGAGGCCACCAGAGCGGGTCCCTGCGGTCCCCGTCGTAAGTCGAGAGCACCTGCCGCAACTGGAGAAAATCAAGGATGTTCTCCCCTCCAGGCAAAATGAAGCCTATTTCCGCTGACACATCTCAAGGCTAAGCACACTTAAACTCTGGAACTTCCAAAGGGTCCTTCACACCCTTGCAGCAAATCAAGAAGTTCCCCGACATACCCGTCTCCACTCAAGAGAAAGCACGATAGTTCCGCCCGCATCCAGAGGAGCCCCGTTTCCCCCTCATAGCTCGAGAGGAGGGATCCTTTCCCTGTGCTGTCGGGAAAGAATTCCCGGCGTTCCCGTCGCATCTCAAGAGGAGGCGTTCTCCACAGGAAAGGTGAGAGGAACTCCAGGGACATGCCACCATTCTCCGAGTCCCCCAGATGTCTCAGTCTATTCCAGGGAAACCTGTTTCCCCGCACTGACTCGACTTTCAAGCCAAGGATCGACTCACACCACTGTGGCACGTGGGACAGCCCTGTGGCAAAGCCTCGTGGGAAAGCCTCGTGGGAAAGCCTTGAGGGAAAGCCACAGATCCCTTGATCCACGCAAAGGTAAGAGCGACACTGCTGCTACAGCACGGGAGGAAAGCGCACGTGCATGCCCCCACTCGAGACGAGGACTGACTCCCCTGGGGAGACTCCAGAAGTACACCAAGATCCATGTCAGCACTGGAGAGGAATCCTCAGGTTACTGCACCGACTCTATGTAAGGTCTGAGGCCCCGGCATCGACGGGAGAGGAATCCGGAGAGGGCCCCGAGCAACTCGCATGGGGACTGGAATTTCCTGAGGCCACCAGAGCGGGTCCCTGAGGTCCCCGTCGTAAGTCGAGAGCACCTGCCGCAACACGGTAAAATCCAGGTGGTTCTCCCCTCCAGGCAAGATGAGGCCCGTTTCCCCTGAGGTGTCTCGAGGCTAATCACACGTGACCTCTGGAACTTCCAAAGAGTCTTTCACAGTCATGCTGCAACTCAAGAAGTTCCCCGACATACCCGTCTCCACTCAAGAGGAAGCACGAGTGTCCCGGCCACATCCAGAGGAGCTCCGTTTCCGGCTCGTAGCTCGAGATGTGCGATCCTTTCCATGATTGGTCGGGAAAGAATTCCCGGCATTCCCATCGCATCTCAAGAGGAGGCGCTCTCCAAAGGAAAGGGGAGAGGAACTGCAGGGTCGTGCCACCATTCCGAGACTCACCCAGATGTCTCAGTCCATTCCACAGGAACCTGTTTTCCCTGCACTGCCTTGGCCTTCATGCCGAGGATCGACTCACACCACCGTCACACGTGGGACAGCCCTGTGGGAAAGCCTAGTGGGAAAGACTCGAGGGAAAGACACAGATCCCTTGGTCCAGGGATGGGGAAGCGTGACACTGCTGCTACAGCATGGGAGGAAATGTCACGCTCATGCCCCCACTCGAGACGAGGCCTGACTCCCTTGTGGAGACTCGAGAAGTACCACAAAATCCATGTCAGCACTGGAGAGGAATCCTCAGGTTCCGGCCCCGACTCCACACAAGGTCTTAGGCCCCGGCATCGACGGGAGAGGAATCACGAGAGGCCCCCTAGCAACACGCATGATGACTGGCGTTTCCTGCGGCCGCCAGAGCGGGTCCCTGAAGTCCCTGTCGTAACTCGAGAGCACCTGCTGAAACTCGGGAATATCCAGGAGCCTCTCCATTCCAGGCGACATGAGGCCCATTTCTGCTGAGGCATCTCGAGACTAACCACACCTAACCTCTGGAACTTCCAAAGGGTCCTTCACACCCTTGCTGCAACTCAAGAAGTTCCCCGACATACCCGTTCCTCTTCACATTTATCCATAATGGTGGTGTCATCTGCATATCTAAGTTTATTGATATTTCTACAGGCAATCTTGATTCCAGCTCATGTATCTTCCATCCCAGCATTTTTCATGATGTACTCTGCATAGAAGTTAAATAAACAGGGTGACAATATACAGCCTTTGCATACTCTTTTTCCTTTTTGGAACCAGTCTGTTGTTCCATGTCCTACTCTAACTGTTGCTTCCTGACCTTCATCCAGATTTCTCAAGAGGCAGGTTAGGTGGTCTGGTATTCCCATCTCTTTCAGAATTGTGGCTAAAACAACAGTATAAGGACCTTTCCGATGTCAGGCCAAGGAATTGTGTTTCCAGTCATTGAGCCACACCTGATCACTGAGCACAAATTCATGAATCTGTTCCTCAAGGGGGAATGATATTCTTTTTTATACAAACTTAGTTACCTGATTTATTACCTTACCTAATTGTTCCATCTGCTGTGAAATCCCACCCCCTTACTTGTGGCAAATCTGCTAACACCTGCCTCACTGTGGGAGGGGGTCTCCCATAGAAAATTTCATAAGGACAACAACTATCGGAACGTGCGGTTACCCGTAATATGAGTAAGTCTGCCGGAAGCAAGCCCATCCATGTACAGTCAGTCTCTATGATCCATTTTGAAAGTGTCTCTTCAAGAGTTTGGTTGTTTCTTTCCACCATTCCAGAACACTGGGGCCTATATGCTGTATGTAATTTCCACTGATATTTAGAGCTTCACATACCTGTTAATTAACGCGGCTACAAAGACAGGGCCATTGTCGGATTCTATACTGGTTGGAAACCCAAGTCTGGGAATTATTTCTCAAATCAGCGAGCTACTTCGTTTTCTTTTTCAGATCAGGTAGGGAAGGCCTCTGCCCAACCGGAGAAGGTACCTACTATTCTAGTAAGTCATGATAACAGGTGACTGCCTTTGCTTCCCCGAAGGACACTCGCTTTCCCTGCATCCTGAGAACTCCACGTCTCAGCCAGTTGGAAAAGCGCTTCTTGGAGGTCATTATTCAGGGGCAACTTCCCCTGGAGCCCGGGGCCATAGGGAGCGGCTCCACACTCCCAGGGAAAGGCAGAGCCACAGCCACACATCTGTCCCATCCCCTTTGCTCTGTAGGAGAGCTCTAGTGAGCCTAGGTCTGTCAGGAAAATTCTTGGCTCCTATGGGGACACATTCTATGTGTGAAACTGCATCCAGGACCTAGGGGCCACAGGGCGCCTGTTTCTCTCGGGGGCAGAGGGGTGGGGGGCCTGAAGCAGTGCGGCCCAGCAACAGCTTCCACATCCATCCAATTGCTCTTTTCTTACCTCTGATAGAACTAGCTTTGTTCCAGCCTTTGGCAATTTGGAGGCAAGCGGCCCCCTTCCTCCCCAAGGAGGCATGGGACCTAATTTGAGTGGAAAGGCCCCTCACGGAGCTGAACCCAGGAACGCACCCAGTCATGTCTGACACATTCCTGCATCCTGCTTCTTCATGAGCAATACCGCTATAAGCTAGGAATGTCTTTCCAAGGCTCAGAAAGGACAGGGGAGATGCATGGTGCTGCCTCTGGAATTTCGGTCCTCTGAGCAGACCTGGAGGTCTCCCCTTGAAGAAGCTAACCAGTTTCTTCCAAATACAGGCTTGCAAACACACACTGGGTGGCTGCCTCTTCTTCCCTGAAGGACGATCACTTTCCCCGCATCCTGTGAACTCTGCATCCCAGCCTGCTGGAAAAGCGCTTCTTGGAGGTCATTTTTCAGGGACAATTTTCCCTGGAGCCCGGGGCTGTAGGGAGGGCCCCATGCTCGCTGTGAAAGGCAGAGTCACATCCACAGTCTGTTCTACCCCTTTTGCCCTGTGGGAGAGCTCTAGTGAGCCTAGGTCTGTCAGGAAAATTCTTGGCTCCTATGGGGACACACCCTGTGTGTTAACCTGCATATCGGACCTAGGGCCACAGGGCGCCTGTTCCTCTCGGGGGGACCCTGAAGTGGTGCGGCCCAGCAACAGCCTGAACATCCATCCGATTGCTCTTTTCTTCCTTCTGATACAGCTAGCTTTGCTTCTCGCTTTGGCATTTCGGAAGCCAGGGGGAGCCCCACCGCTGTTGTCCTGGGGTCTATTGGAGGTACCGGGTCTATTGGACCCCAGCATGGCACCCGACCCCCTCAGACACACTCCCGCAGCCTCCTTCCCCATGGGCAGGACTGTTCTGACCTAGGAATGTGTTCCCAAGGCTCAGAAAATGCAGGGAGACACACGGCCCTGACTCTGGAACTGAGGCCGTTGGAGCAGGCCTGGAGGTCTGACGTCTGAGACGCCAAACACTTGCTGCAAGATACAGGTGTGAAAACACACTCTCTGGGGCTGCCTTTCCTTCCTCCAAGGAAGAGAGCTTTTCCAGTCTCCTCCGTGCTGAGTCATACAAGGCTGGAAAGGTCTGGCTTCGAGGGCATTTCTCAGCAGCAATGGCCCCTGAGGCCCTGCACACAGGGAGGGATCCTACCCTCCCGGGGAAGTCAAAGCAACCTCCAAATAGCTGTTCTCTCATGTTTCCTCTGCAGGAGGGAGCTAGTGAGCCCAGGTCTGTCTGGAACGTTCTTGGATCCTGCGGGGAAATCATCCTGGGAGCCCACCTGGATACCAGTCGTAGGGGCTAAAATTCGCATTTTCCTTCCTTGGAGCCCTAACGCAGAACAGCCTAGCAACTGGTTGAAAATCCATCCTGTTGCTGTTTTCTTCCCTCTGACAGAGCGAGCTTTGCTCCCCATTTTGGGATTTCAGAAGCAAGGAGGTGGCCTGCAACTCCTTGCCTGGGGTCCATTGGAGGTGCAAGGTGCCCTCGACCAGGTGACCCCAGCATGACACCTGGCCCCTCAGACACACTCCCGCAGCCTGCTTCCCCATGGGCAGGACTGCTCTCACCTAGGAATGTGTTTGCAAGGCCAGGAAACTGCAGGGAGACACAAGACCCTGATTCTGGCATTGAGTCTGTTGGAACAGGCCTGCAGGTCTTCTGTCTAACAAGCCAAACACTTGCTGCAAGATACAGGGCCTGAAAACACACTCTTGGGCTGCCTTTCCTTCCTCCAAGGAAGAGAGTTTTCTCAGACTCCTGTGGGCTGAGAGCCACACAGGGCTGAAAAGCACTTGCTGGGAGATTCTTTTTCATTGGCCCATGGCCCCTGAGGCCCTGTGCTCAGGGAGGGCTCCCTCCCTCCGAGGGAAAGTCAAAGGAAGCTCCAAACGGCTGTTCAATCATGTTTCTGAGAGAGTCATTGCCAAGGCAGGTTTCTAAGAAGTTCAAGGGTCCCCAAGGAGAGAGGGGTCTAGAATTCTCAAGGAGGAAGAAAGGACAAACTGTTTTCCCCTCTACATTCCTTAGGATTATATAACAATCATGCATCCTTCTTGAGGACGGTCTCTGGAAAAAACCTTCTGGCTAATCCTGTTATCTGAAAATGTCAATTATGGGAGTAGGTCTAGTGAGTCTTTACAACCTCCAGACATTCTTTTGTTCGTTGTCATAACTTATTGGAGAGTATATAACTTCATTACCAACACTAGCAAGGGGGTACGCTTTCTGCCCCTTGTGATGTCTCTGTCAGAAGCTTTCTCTATCTCCTTTATACTTTAATAAAACTCTATTGCACAAAAGCTCTGAGCAATCAAGCCTCGTCTTGGGCCCTGGATTGAATTCTTCTCCTCCATAAGCCAAGAATCCCAGCATCTTTTCGTGGTTCAGCAACAATATTTCATTTCCTCTGCAGGAGAGAGCTAGTGAGCTTAGGTCTGTCTGGAACATTCTTGATCCTGTGGGGAAAATATCCTGTGCACACATCTGGATACTGGGCCTAGAGGCCAAAATTTGCATTTCTTTCCCGGGGAGCCCTAACGTGGTGTGACTTAGCAACTGCTTGAAAATCCATCCCATTGCTGTTTTCCTCCTTCTGACAGAGCTAGCTTTGTTCCCTGCTTTGGGATATCTCAACCGAAGGGCCGGTCCATAGCTACTCGCCTGGGGCCCATTGGATGTGCAAGGTGCCCTCGACTAGGTGACCCTAGCATGGCACTCAGCCCGCTCAGACACACTCCCGAGGCTTCTTTCTCATGGGAAGCACTGCTCCAACCTAGGAATGTGTCTGCAATGCTTGGAAAGTGCAGTGAGACACACAGCCCTGACTCTGCAATTGAGGCCCTCAGAGCAAGCCTGCAGCTCTGATGTCTGAGAAGCAAAACACTTGCTGCAAAGAGAGGCCTGAAAACACACTCTCTGTGGATGACTTTCCTTCCTCTAAGGAAGATAGTTTTCCCAGTCTCCTGCTTCCTGAATGTCACACAGCTGGAATGCGCTTGCTTGGAGGTCGTGATTCAGTGGCAATGACCCCTGAGGCCCTTTGCCCAGGGAGGGCTCCCCACACTCACAGGCAAATCAAAGCAACTTCCAAGTGAGTCAGCTCTTCACATCAAATGGCCACAGTATTGGAGTTTCAGGTTCAGTATTAGTCCTTCCAATGTATATTCAGACCTGATTTCCTTTAGGATGGAGTGGTTGCGTCTCCTTGTAGTCTAAGCGACCTACAAGCATCTTCTCCAACACCACAGGTTCAAAAGCATCCAATTTTCAGCTGTCACTTTCTTTATAGTACATCTTTCATATCCATCCATGACATATGGAAAAACCATAGCCTTGACTGGATGGATCTTTGTTGGCAAAAGCAACGTCTCGGCTTTTTAATATGCTGTCTAGTTTGGTCATCACTTTTCTTCCAAGTCATAAATATGTTTTAAGTTCATGGAGGCAGCCATCACCTGCAGTGATTTCCAAGCCCCCCAAAATAGTCTGCTGCTGTTTCCAATGTTTTCCCATCTATTTGCCATGAAGTGATGAGACTGGATGCAATGATTTTAGTTTTCTGAATGCTTTAGCTTTAAGCTAACTTTTTCACTCTTCCTCTTTCACTTTCATCAGGAGACTCTTTAGTTCTTATACACTTTCTGCCATAAGGGTGGTGTCGTCTGCATATCTGAGATTCTTGATATTTCTCCCAGCAATCTGGATTCCAGCGTGTGCTTCCTCCAGCCCAGTGTTTCTCATGATGTACTCTGCATATAAGTTAAATAAGCAGGGTGACAATATACAGCCTTGACATATTCCTTTTCCTATTTAGAACCAGTCTGTTGTTCCATGTCCAGTTCGAACTGTTTCTTCCTGACCTGCATACAGGTTTCTCAAGAGACAGGTCAGGTGGTCTGGTATTCCCATCTCTTTCAGAATTTTTCCCAGTTTATTGTGATCCACACAGTCAAAGGCTTTGGCATAGTCAATAAAGCAGAAATAGATGTCTTTTTTTCTGGAACTCTCTTGCTTTTTCAATGATCCAGTGGATGTTGGCAGTTTGATCTCTGGTTTCTCTGCATTTTTTTAAATCCCTCTTGAACATTTGGAAGTTCACAGTTCATGTGAACTTGGAGAATTTTGAGCATTACTTTACTAGTGTGTGAGATGAGTGCAATTGTGCAGCAGCTTGAATATTCTTTGTCATTGCCTTTCTTTGGGATTAGAAATGAAAACTGACCTAATGACTAGGTGTTTTCAATTGCATATGCTGAAAGAACTGGCTGTGCAGTTTTGATGAAAAAAAATCATTTAACCTATTTTCTCTGAAGTGCAAGGCATATCGTGGCCATCCCTGAATCATAAAGTCACCTTTTCTTTATGTAGTCATAGTTTCATGCCTAAATTATAGGCCAACTCATGCTCAA
>NW_017192510.1:0-10243 GCF_001704415.2 Capra hircus
CCACAGATCCCTTGATCCACACGAAGTGAAGCGTGACACTGCTGGTACAGCTCGGGAGGAAATCGCTCGTGCATGCCCCCACTCGAGACGAGGACTGACGCCCCTGTGGAGACTCCCAGAAGTACCCAAGATCCATGTCAGCACTGCAGAGGAATCCTCAGTTTCTGGCACCGACTCCACAGAAGGTCTTAGGCACCCGCATCGCCGTGAGAGGAATCCCGAGACGCCTCGAGCAACTCGCATGGGGACTGGCCTTTCCTGAGGCCACCAGAGCGGTCCCTGAGGTCGCCTGTCGTAAGCGAGAGCACCTGCCACAACTCGAAAAATCCAGGAGGTTCTCCCCTCCAGGCGAGATGAGGCCTATTTCCGCTGAGGCATCTCGAATCTAATCACACCTAACCTCGGGAACTTCCAAAGGGTCCTTCACACCCTTGCTGCAACTCAAGAAGTTCCGCGACATACCAGTCTCAACTCGAGAGGAAGCATGAGAGTCCCGCCCACATCCAGAGGAGCCCGTTTCCGCCTCCTAGCTCCTGAGGAGGGATCCTTTCCCGGCGTCGTGGGGAAAGAATTCCCCTCGTTACCGTCGCATCTCAAGAGGAGCGCTCTCTCCCACAGAAAGGCGAGAGGAACTCCAGGGTCGTGCCACCACCATTCCCAGAGTCCCCCAGATATCTCAGTCCATTCCACGGAAACCTGTTTCCCTGCACTGCCTCGACTTTCAAGCCGAGGATCGACTCACACCACGGTGGCACGTGGAACAGCCCTTTGGTAAAGCGTCGTGGGAAAGCCTCGAGGGAAAGCCACAGATCCTTGATACACACGAAGGGAAGCGCGACACTGCTGCTACAGCTCGGGAGGAAAGCGCACGTGCATGCCCCACTCGAGACGAGGACTGACTCCCCTGGGGAGACTCCAGAGGTACCCCCAAGATCCATGTCAGCACTGGAGAGGAATCCTCAGGTTCCGGCACCGACTCCACACAAGGTCTTAGGCCCCAGAATTGACAGGAGAGGAATCCGAGAGGCCCCAAGCAACTCGCATGGGACTGGCCTTTCTAGAGGCCACCAGAGCGGGTCCCTGAGGTCCCCGTCGTAAGTCGAGAGCACCTGCCGCAACTCGAGAAAATCCAGGAGGTTCTCCCCTCCTGGCGAGATGAGGCCCATTTCCGCTGAGGCATCTCGAATCTAATCACACCTAACCTCGGGAACTTCCAAAGGGTCCTTCACACCCTTGCTGCAACTCAAGAAGTTCCGCGACATACCAGTCTCCACTCGAGAGTAAGCACGAGAGTCCCACCCACATAGAGGAGCCCCGTTTACGCCTCCTAGCTCGAGAGGAGGGATCCTTTCCCGGCGTGGTCGGGAAAGAATTCCCGGCGTTTTCATCCCATCTCAAGAGGAGGCGCCCTCCACAGGAAACGCGAGAGGGACTCCAGGTTCATGCCACCGTTCCCAGAGTCCCCCAGATGTCTTAGTCCATTCCAGGAAAACAAGTTTTCCCTGCACTGCCTCGACTTTCAAGCCGAGGATCGACTCACACCACCGTGGCACGTGGGACTGCCCTGTGGGAAAACCTCTTGGGAAAGCCTCGTGGGAAAGCCGAGAGGGAAAGCCACTGATCCCTTCATCCACGTGAAGGGAAGCATGATACTGCTGCTACAGATTGGGAGTAAAACGCACGTACATGTCCCCACTCGAGACGGGGACTGACTCCCATGGGGAGACTCCAGAAATACCTCAAGAGCATGTCAGCACTAGAGAGGAATCCTCAGGTTCCGGCACTGACTCCACACAAGGTCTTAGGCACCGGCATCGACGGGACAGGAATCCTGAGAGTGCCCCGAGCAACTCGCATGGGGTCTGGCCTTTCCTGAGGCCACCAAAGTGGGTCCCTGAGGTCCCGTCGTTAGTCGAGAGCACCTGCCGCAACTCGAGAAAATCCAGGAGGTTCTCCCTCCAGGCAAGATGAGGGGCATTTGCGCTGAGGCGTCTCTAGGCTAATCACACCTAACCTCTCGAACTTCCAAAGGGTCCTTCACACCCTTGCTGTAACTCAAGAAGTTCCGCGACATACCCGTCTCCACTTGAGAGGAATAACAAGAATCCCGCCCACATCCAGAGGAGCCCCTTTTCTGCCTCATCGCTCGAGAGGAGGGATCCTTTCCCTGCGTGGTCGGGAAAGAATTCCCAGCATTCCCATCGCATCTCAAGAGGAGGCCCTTCCACAGGAAAGGCGAGAGGAACGCCAGGGTCGTGCCACCATTCCCAGAGTCCCCCAGATGTCTCAGTCCATTCCAGGGAAACCTGTTTTCCTGGCACTGTCTCCACTTTCAAGCCGAGGATCGAGTCACTCCACGGTGGCATGAGGGACAGCCCTGTGTGAAAGCCTCGTGGGAAAGCCTTGTGGGATAGCCTCGAGGGAAAGCCACTGATCCCTGGACCCATGCGAAGGGAAGCGTGACACTGCTGCTACAGCTCGGGAGGAAAGCGCATGTGCATGCCCCCACTCGAGACTAGGACTGACTCCCCTGGGGAGACTCCAGAAGTACCCCAAAATCCATGTCAGCACTGAAGAGGAATCCTAAGTTTCCGGCAGCGACTCCACACAAGGTCTTAGGCCCCGGCACCCGGGACAGGAATCCCAAGAGCCCCCAGAGCAACTCGCATGGGAACTGACCTTTCCTGAGGCCACCAGAGGCGGTCGCAGAGGTCCCCGTCGTAAGTCGAGAGCACCTGCCGCAACTCGAGAAAATCCAGGAGGTTCTTCCCTCCAGGCGAGTGAGGCCCATTTCCGCTGAGGCGTATCAGGCTAATCACACCTAACCTGTGGAATTTTCAAAGGGTCTTTCACACCCTTGCTGCAGCTCTAGAAGTCCCCTGACAAACCCGACTCCACTCAAGAGGAAGCACGAGAATCCCGCCCACATCCAGAAGAGCCCTGTTTCTGCGTCATAGCTTGAGAGGAGGGATCCTATTCCTGCGTGGTGGGAAAGAATTCCCGGTGATCCTGTCGCACCTCAAGAGAAGGCGCTCTCCACAGGAAAGGCGAGGGGAACTCCAGGGTCGTGCCACCATTCCCAGAGTCCCCCAGATGTCTCAGTCCATTCCAGGGAAACCTGTTTTCCCTGCACTGCCTCGACGTTCAAGCCGAGGATCGATTCACACCATGGTGGCACGTGGAACAGCCTCGTGGGAAAGCCTGGAGGGAAAGCCACTGATTCCTTGATCCACTCGACGGGAAACGTGACACTGCAGCTACAGCTCGGGAAGAAAGCGCACGTGAATGCCCCCACTAAAGACGAGGACTGACTCCCCTGTAGAGACTCCAGAAGTACTCAAAGTTCCATGTCAGCACTGGAGAGGAATGCTCAGGTTCCGGCACCGACTCCACACAAGGTCTTAGGCCCCGATATCGACGGGAGAGAATCCCGAGAGGCCCCCGAGGAACTCGCATGGGGACTGGCCTTTCCTGAGGCCACCAGAGCGGGTCCCTGAGGTCCCCGTCGTAGGTCGAGAACACCTGCCGCAACTCGAGAAAATCAAGGAGGTTCTGCCTTCCAGGCGAGATGAGGCCCATTTGCGCTGAGGTGTCACGAGGCTAATCACACCTAACCTCTGGAACTTCCAAAGGGTCCTACACACCCTTGCTGCAACTCAAGAAGTTCCCAGAAAAATCCATCTCCACTCGAGAGGAAGCATGAGAGTCCCGCCCACATCCAGAGGAGTCCCGTTTCCGCTTCATAGCTCAAGAGGAGGGATCTTTCCCTGCGTTGTCGGGAAAGAATTCCCGACGTTCCCGTCGCATATCAAGAAGAGGCGCTCACCACAGGAAAGGCGAGAGGAACTCCAGGGTCGTGCCACCATTCCCAGAGTCCCCCAGATGTCTCAGTCGATTCCAGGGAAAACTCTTTTCCCTGCACTGCCTTGACTTTCAAGCCGAGGATAGACTCACACCACGGTGGCACGTGGGACAGCCCTGTGGGAAAGCATCGTGGGAAAGCCTCGTGGGAAAGCCTCAAGGGAAAGCCACAGATCCCTTGATCCACACGAAGTGAAGCGTGACACTGCTGGTACAGCTCGGGAGGAAATCGCTCGTGCATGCCCCCACTCGAGACGAGGACTGACGCCCCTGTGGAGACTCCAGAAGTACCCCAAGATCCATGTCAGCACTGCAGAGGAATCCTCAGTTTCTGGCACCGACTCCACAGAAGGTCTTAGGCACCCGCATCGCCGTGAGAGGAATCCCGAGACCCCTCGAGCAACTCGCATGGGGACTGGCCTTTCCTGAGGCCACCAGAGCGGGTCCCTGAGGTCCCTGTCGTAAGCCGAGAGCACCTGCCACAACTCGAAAAATCCAGGAGGTTCTCCCCTCCAGGCGAGATGAGGCCTATTTCCGCTGAGGCATCTCGAATCTAATCACACCTAACCTCGGGAACTTCCAAAGGGTCCTTCACACCCTTGCTGCAACTCAAGAAGTTCCGCGACATACCAGTCTCAACTCGAGAGGAAGCATGAGAGTCCCGCCCACATCCAGAGGAGCCCCGTTTCCGCCTCCTAGCTCCTGAGGAGGGATCCTTTCCCGGCGTCGTGGGAAAGAATTCCCCTCGTTACCGTCGCATCTCAAGAGGAGGCGCTCTCCACAGGAAAGGCGAGAGGAACTCCAGGGTCGTGCCACCATTCCCAGAGTCCCCCAGATATCTCAGTCCATTCCACGGAAACCTGTTTTCCCTGCACTGCCTCGACTTTCAAGCCGAGGATCGACTCACACCACGGTGGCACGTGGAACAGCCCTTTGGTAAAGCGTCGTGGGAAAGCCTCGAGGGAAAGCCACAGATCCCTTGATACACACGAAGGGAAGCGCGACACTGCTGCTACAGCTCGGGAGGAAAGCGCACGTGCATGCCCCCACTCGAGACGAGGACTGACTCCCCTGGGGAGACTCCAGAGGTACCCCAAGATCCATGTCAGCACTGGAGAGGAATCCTCAGGTTCCGGCACCGACTCCACACAAGGTCTTAGGCCCCAGAATTGACAGGAGAGGAATCCCGAGAGGCCCCCAAGCAACTCGCATGGGACTGGCCTTTCTAGAGGCCACCAGAGCGGGTCCCTGAGGTCCCCGTCGTAAGTCGAGAGCACCTGCCGCAACTCGAGAAAATCCAGGAGGTTCTCCCCTCCTGGCGAGATGAGGCCCATTTCCGCTGAGGCATCTCGAATCTAATCACACCTAACCTCGGGAACTTCCAAAGGGTCCTTCACACCCTTGCTGCAACTCAAGAAGTTCCGCGACATACCAGTCTCCACTCGAGAGTAAGCACGAGAGTCCCACCCACATAGAGGAGCCCCGTTTACGCCTCCTAGCTCGAGAGGAGGGATCCTTTCCCGGCGTGGTCGGGAAAGAATTCCCGGCGTTTTCATCCCATCTCAAGAGGAGGCGCCCTCCACAGGAAACGCGAGAGGGACTCCAGGTTCATGCCACCGTTCCCAGAGTCCCCCAGATGTCTTAGTCCATTCCAGGAAAACAAGTTTTCCCTGCACTGCCTCGACTTTCAAGCCGAGGATCGACTCACACCACCGGGCACGTGGACTGCCCTGTGGGAAAACCTCTTGGGAAAGCCGAGAGGGAAAGCCACTGATCCCTTCATCCACGTGAAGGGAAGCATGATACTGCTGCTACAGATTGGGAGTAAAACGCACGTACATGTCCCCACTCGAGACGGGGACTGACTCCCATGGGGAGACTCCAGAAATACCTCAAGATGCATGTCAGCACTAGAGAGGAATCCTCAGGTTCCGGCACTGACTCCACACAAGGTCTTAGGCACCGGCATCGACGGGACAGGAATCCTGAGAGTGCCCCGAGCAACTCGCATGGGGTCTGGCCTTTCCTGAGGCCACCAAAGTGGGTCCCTGAGGTCCCCGTCGTTAGTCGAGAGCACCTGCCGCAACTCGAGAAAATCCAGGAGGTTCTCCCCTCCAGGCAAGATGAGGGGCATTTGCGCTGAGGCGTCTCTAGCCCTCACAACCTTCAAAAAGGGTCCTTCACACCCTTGCTGTAACTCAAGAAGTTCCGCGACATACCCGTCTCCACTTGAGAGGAATAACAAGAATCCCGCCCACATCCAGAGGAGCCCCTTTTCTGCCTCATCGCTCGAGAGGAGGGATCCTTTCCCTGCGTGGTCGGGAAAGAATTCCCAGCATTCCCATCGCATCTCAAGAGGAGGCCCTTCCACAGGAAAGGCGAGAGGAACGCCAGGGTCGTGCCACCATTCCCAGAGTCCCCCAGATGTCTCAGTCCATTCCAGGGAAAACCTGTTTTCCTGGCACTGTCTCCACTTTCAAGCCGAGGATCGAGTCACTCCACGGTGGCATGAGGGACAGCCCTGTGTGAAAGCCTCGTGGGAAAGCCTTGTGGGATAGCCTCGAGGGAAAGCCACTGATCCCTGGACCCATGCGAAGGGAAGCGTGACACTGCTGCTACAGCTCGGGAGGAAAGCGCATGTGCATGCCCCCACTCGAGACTAGGACTGACTCCCCTGGGGAGACTCCAGAAGTACCCCAAAATCCATGTCAGCACTGAAGAGGAATCCTAAGTTTTCCGGCAGCGACTCCACACAAGGTCTTAGGCCCGGCACCCCGGGACAGGAATCCCAAGAGCCCCAGAGCAACTCGCATGGGAACTGACCTTTCCTGAGGCCACCAGAGCGGGTCGCAGAGGTCCCCGTCGTAAGTCGAGAGCACCTGCCGCAACTCGAGAAAATCCAGGAGGTTCTTCCCTCCAGGCGAGTGAGGCCCATTTCCGCTGAGGCGTATCAGGCTAATCACACCTAACCTGTGGAATTTTCAAAGGGTCTTTCACACCCTTGCTGCAGCTCTAGAAGTCCCTGACAAACCCGACTCCACTCAAGAGGAAGCACGAGAATCCCGCCCACATCCAGAAGAGCCCTGTTTCTGCGTCATAGCTCGAGAGGAGGGATCCTATTCCTGCGTGGTGGGAAAGAATTCCCGGTGATCCTGTCGCACCTCAAGAGAAGGCGCTCTCCACAGGAAAGGCGAGGGGAACTCCAGGGTCGTGCCACCATTCCCAGAGTCCCCCAGATGTCTCAGTCCATTCCAGGGAAACCTGTTTTCCCTGCACTGCCTCGACGTTCAAGCCGAGGATCGATTCACACCATGGTGGCACGTGGAACAGCCTCGTGGGAAAAGCCTGGAGGGAAAGCCACTGATTCCTTGATCCACTCGACGGGAAACGTGACACTGCAGCTACAGCTCGGGAAGAAAGCGCACGTGAATGCCCCCACTAAAGACGAGGACTGACTCCCCTGTAGAGACTCCAGAAGTACTCAAAGTTCCATGTCAGCACTGGAGAGGAATGCTCAGGTTCCGGCACCGACTCCACACAAGGTCTTAGGCCCCGATATCGACGGGAGAGAAATCCCGAGAGGCCCCCGAGGAACTCGCATGGGGACTGGCCTTTCCTGAGGCCACCAGAGCGGGTCCCTGAGGTCCCCGTCGTAGGTCGAGAACACCTGCCGCAACTCGAGAAAATCAAGGAGGTTCTGCCTTCCAGGCGAGATGAGGCCCATTTGCGCTGAGGTGTCACGAGGCTAATCACACCTAAACCTCTGGAACTTCCAAAGGGTCCTACACACCCTTGCTGCAACTCAAAGAGTTCCCAGAAAAATCCATCTCCACTCGAGAGGAAGCATGAGAGTCCCGCCCACATCCAGAGGAGTCCCGTTTCCGCTTCATAGCTCAAGAGGAGGGATCTTTCCCTGCGTTGTCGGGAAAGAATTCCCGACGTTCCCGTCGCATATCAAGAAGAGGCGCTCACCACAGGAAAGGCGAGAGGAACTCCAGGGTCGTGCCACCATTCCCAGAGTCCCCCAGATGTCTCAGTCGATTCCAGGGAAAACTCTTTTCCCTGCACTGCCTTGACTTTCAAGCCGAGGATAGACTCACACCACGGTGGCACGTGGGACAGCCCTGTGGGAAAGCATCGTGGGAAAGCCTCGTGGGAAAGCCTCAAGGGAAAGCCACAGATCCCTTGATCCACACGAAGTGAAGCGTGACACTGCTGGTACAGCTCGGGAGGAAATCGCTCGTGCATGCCCCCACTCGAGACGAGGACTGACGCCCCTGTGGAGACTCCAGAAGTACCCCAAGATCCATGTCAGCACTGCAGAGGAATCCTCAGTTTCTGGCACCGACTCCACAGAAGGTCTTAGGCACCCGCATCGCCGTGAGAGGAATCCCGAGACGCCCTCGAGCAACTCGCATGGGGACTGGCCTTTCCTGAGGCCACCAGAGCGGTCCCTGAGGTCCCTGTCGTAAGCCGAGAGCACCTGCCACAACTCGAAAAAATCCAGGAGGTTCTCCCCTCCAGGCGAGATGAGGCCTATTTCCGCTGAGGCATCTCGAATCTAATCACACCTAACCTCGGGAACTTCCAAAGGGTCCTTCACACCCTTGCTGCAACTCAAGAAGTTCCGCGACATACCAGTCTCAACTCGAGAGGAAGCATGAGAGTCCCGCCCACATCCAGAGGAGCCCCGTTTCCGCCTCCTAGCTCCTGAGGAGGGATCCTTTCCCCGGCGTCGTGGGAAAGAATTCCCCTCGTTACCGTCGCATCTCAAGAGGAGGCGCTCTCCACAGGAAAGGCGAGAGGAACTCCAGGGTCGTGCCACCATTCCCAGAGTCCCCAGATATCTCAGTCCATTCCACGGAAACTGTTTTCCCTGCACTGCCTCGACTTTCAAGCCGAGGATCGACTCACACCACGGTGGCACGTGGAACAGCCCTTTGGTAAAGCGTCGTGGGAAAGCCTCGAGGGAAAGCCACAGATCCCTTGATACACACGAAGGGAAGCGCGACACTGCTGCTACAGCTCGGGAGGAAAGCGCACGTGCATGCCCCCACTCGAGACGAGGACTGACTCCCCTGGGGAGACTCCAGAGGTACCCCAAGATCCATGTCAGCACTGGAGAGGAATCCTCAGGTTCCGGCACCGACTCCACACAAGGTCTTAGGCCCCAGAATTGCAGGAGAGGAATCCCGAGAGGCCCCAAGCAACTCGCATGGGACTGGCCTTTCTAGAGGGCCACCAGAGCGGGTCCCTGAGGTCCCGTCGTAAGTCGAGAGCACCTGCCGCAACTCGAGAAAATCCAGGAGGTTCTCCCTCCTGGCGAGATGAGGCCCATTTCCGCTGAGGCATCTCGAATCTAATCACACCTAACCTCGGGAACTTCCAAAGGGTCCTTCACACCCTTGCTGCAACTCAAGAAGTTCCGCGACATACCAGTCTCCACTCGAGAGTAAAGCACGAGAGTCCCACCCCACATAGAGGAGCCCCGTTTCGCCTCCTAGCTCGAGAGGAGGGATCCTTTCCCGGCGTGGTCGGGAAAGAATTCCGGGCGTTTTCATCCCATCTCAAGAGGAGGCGCGCCTCCACAGGAAACGCGAGAGGGACTCCAGGTTCATGCCACCGTTCCCAGAGTCCCCCAGATGTCTTAGTCCATTCCAGGAAAACAAGTTTTCCCTGCACTGCCTCGACTTTCAAGCCGAGGATCGACTCACACCACCGTGGCACGTGGGACTGCCCTGTGGGAAAACCTCTTGGGAAAGCCTCGGGGAAAAGCCGAGAGGAAAGCCACTGATCCCTTCATCCACGTGAAGGGAAGCATGATACTGCTGCTACAGATTGGGAGTAAAACGCACGTACATGTCCCCACTCGAGACGGGGACTGACTCCCATGGGGAGACTCCAGAAATACCTCAAGATGCATGTCAGCACTAGAGAGGAATCCTCAGGTTCCGGCACTGACTCCACACAAAGGTCTTAGGCACCGGCATCGACGGGACAGGAATCCTGAGAGTGCCCCCGAGCAACTCGCATGGGGTTGGCCTTTCCTGAGGCCACCAAAGTGGGTCCCTGAGGTACCCCGTCGTTAGTCGAGAGCACCTGCCGCAACTCGAGAAAATCCAGGAGGTTCTCCCCTCCAGGCAAGATGAGGGGCATTTGCGCTGAGGCGTCTCTAGGCTAATCACACCTAACCTCTCGAACTTCCAAAGGGTCCTTCACACCCTTGCTGTAACTCAAGAAGTTCCGCGACATACCCGTCTCCACTTGAGAGGAATAACAAGAATCCCGCCCACATCCAGAGGAGCCCCTTTTCTGCTCATCGCTCGAGAGGAGGGATCCTTTTCCCTGCGTGGTCGGGAAAGAATTCCCAGCATTCCCATCG
>NW_017192511.1:0-10242 GCF_001704415.2 Capra hircus
GCTGCACAGGAAAGGCCGAGAGGAACTCATGGGTTCGTGCCACCATTCCAAGAGTCCCCCAGATGTCTCAGTCTATTCCAGAGGATCCTGTTTTCCCTGCACTGCTTCGACTTTCACGCTGAGGATCGACTCACACCTGGTGGCACGTGTGACAACCCTGTGGGAAAGCCTCGTGGAAAGCCTCGAGGGAAAGCCACAGATCCCTAAATCCATGTGACGGGAAGCGTGACACTGCTGCTACAGCACGGGAGGAAAGCGCACGTGCATGCCCCTACTCGAGACGAGAACTGACTCCCCCGGGGAGACCTCAGAAGTACCCCAAGATCCATGTCAGCACCGGGAGGAAATCCTCAGGTTCTGGCACCGACTCCACACAAGATCTTAGGCCCCGGCAGAGACAGGAGAGGAATCCCGAGAGGCCTCGAGCAACTCGCATGGGGCCTGGCCTTTCCTGAGGGCACCCAGAGCGGGTCCCTGAGGTCCCCGTCGTAAGTCGAGGGCACCTGCCGCAACTCGAGAAATCCAGGAGTTCTACCCTCCAGGCGAGATGAGGCCCATTACGCGGGCGTCTCGAGGCTAATCACCCTAACCTATGGAACTTACAAAGGGTCCTTCATGCCTTGCTGCAACTCAAGAAGCTCCCCCACATACCCGTCTCACTCGAGAGGAAGCCCGAGAGTCCCGCCCACATCCAGAGGAGCCCCGTTACTGCCTCCTAGCTCGAGAGGAGGGATCCTTTCACTGAGTGGTCGGTCAAGTATTCCCGGAGTTCCCGTCTCATCTCAAGAGGAGGCGCTCTCCACAGGAAAGGCGAGAGGAACTCCAGATCGTGCACCCATTCCCAGAGGCCCCCAGATGTCTCAGTCCATTCCAGGGAAACCTGTTTCTCCTGCACTGCCTCAACTTTCTAGCCTAGGATCGACACACAACACAGTGGCACGTGGGACAGCCCTTTGGGAAAGTCTCGTGGAAAGCCTCGAGGAAAAGACTCGTGGCAAAGCCTCGAGGGAAAGCCGCAGATACCTTGATCCACGCGAAGGGAAGCGTGACACTGCTGCTACAGCTCGGGAGGAAAGCGCACGTGCATGCCCCCACTCGAGATGAGGACTGACTCCCGTGGGGAGACTGGAGACGTACCCCAAGATCCTTGTCAGCACTGCAAAGGAATCCTCAGGTTCCGGCACCGACTCCACACAAGGTCTTAGGCCCTGGCATCGACGGGAGAGGAACCCCGAGAGGGCCCTGAGTAACTCGCATGGGGACTGGTCTTTACTGAGGCCACCAGAGCGGGTCTCTGAGGTCCCTGTCGTAAGTCGAGAGCACCTGCCGCAACTCGAGAAAATCCAGGATGTTCTCCCCTCCAGGCGAGATGAGGCCCATTTCCGCAGAGGCGACTCGAGGCTTATAACACCTGACCTCTGGAACTTCCAAAGGGTCCTTCACACCCTTGCTGCAACTCAAGAAGTTCCCCGACATACCCGTCTCCACTCGAGAGGAAGCACGAGAGTCCCGCCCACATCCAGAGGAGCCCCTTTTCCGCCTCCTAGCTCGAGAGGAGGTATCATTTCCCTCCGTGGTCGGGAAAGAAATTCCGGCGTTCCCGTCGCATCTCAAGAGGAAGCGCTCTCCACAGGAAAGGCTAGAGGAACTCCAGGGTCGTGCCACCATTCCCAGAGTCCCCCAGATATTTCAGTCCATTCCAGGAAAACTGTTTTCCCTGCACTGCCTCGAATTTCAAGCCGAGGATCGACTCGCACCAAGGTGGCACGTGGGGACAGCCCTGTGGGAAAGCCTCGTGGGAAAGCCTCGTGGGAAAGCCTCGAGGAAAGCCACAGATGCCTTGATCCACGCGAAGGGGAAGCGTGACACTGCTGCTACAGCTTGGGAGGAAAGCGCACGTGCATGCCTCCCCTCGAGACGAGCACTGACCCCCCTGGGGAGACTCCAGAAGTACCCCAAGATCCATGTCTGGCCTGGAGAGGTATCCTCAGGTTCCGGCACCGACTCCACAAAGGACTTAGGCCCCGGCATATACGGGAGTGGAATCCCGAGAGTCCCCCGAGCAACTCGCATGGGGACTGGCCTTTCCTGAGGCCATCAGAGCGGGTCCCTGAGGTCCCCGGTCGTAAGTCGAGAGCACCTGCCGCAAGTCGAGAAAATCCAGGAGGTTTTCCCCTCCAGGCGAGATGAGGCCCATTTCCGCTGAGGCGTGTCGAGGCTAATCACACCTAACCTCTGGAACTTCCAAAGGGTCATTCACACCCTTGCTGCAACTCAAGAAGTTCCCCAACATGCTCGTCTCCACTTGAGAGCAAGCACGAAGTCCCGCTCGCATCCAGATGAGCCCCGTTTCAGCCTACTAGCTCGAGAGCAGGGATCCTTTCCCTGCGTGGTCGGGAAAGAATTCCCGGCGTTTCCCTCGCATCTCAAGAGGAGGCGCTCTCCACAGGAAAGGCGAGAGGCAACTCCAGGGTCGTGCCACCATTACCTGAGTCCCACAGATGTCTCAGTCCATTCCAGGGAAACCTGTTTTCCCCTGCACTGCCTCGACTTTCAAGCCGAGCATTGACTCACACCACGTTGGCACGTGGGACAGCCCTGTGGGAAAGCCTCTTGGGAAAGCCTCGTGGGAAAGCCTCGAGGGAAAGCCACAGGTCCCTTGATCCACGAGAAGGGAATCATGACACTGCTGCCACAGCTCGGGTGTAAAGCGAACGTGCATGCCCCCACTCGAGACGACGACTGACTCCCCTGGGGAGACTCCAGAAGTACGCCAAGATCCATGTCAGCACTGGAGACGAATCCTCAGGTTTCGGCACCGATTCCGCACAAGGTCTTAGGCCCCGGTATCGACGGGAGAGGAATCCCGAGAGGCCCCCGAGAAACTCGCAAGGGGACTGGCCTTTCATGAGGCCACCAGAGCGGGTCCCTGAGGGCCCCGTCGTAAGTCGAGAGCACCTGCCGCAACTCGAGAACATCCAGGAGGTTCTCCCCTGCAGGCGAGATGAGGCCCATTTCCGCTGAGGCGTCTCGAGGCTAATCACATCTAACATCTGGAACTTCCAAAGGGTCCTTCACACCCTTGCTGCAACTCAAGAAGTTCCCCGACATACCCATCTCCACTCGAGAGGAAGCAGGAGAGTTCTGCCCACATCCCGAGGAGCCCCGTTTCCGCCTCCTAGCTCGAGAGGAGGGATCCTTTCCTTGCATGGTCGGGAAAGAATTCCCGGCGTTCCCGTCGCATTTCAAGAGGAGGCGCTCTCCACAGGAAAGGCGAGAGGAACTTCAGGGTCGTGCCACATTCCCAGAGTCACCCGGATGTCTCCGTCCATTCCAGGGAAACCTCTTTTCCCTGCACTGCCTTGACATTCAAGCCGAGGATCGACTCGCACCACGGTGGCACGTGGGACAGCCCTGTGGTAAAGCATCGAGGAAAGCCACAGATCCCTTGATCCCCGCGAAGGGAAGCGCGACACTGCTGCTACAGCTCGGAAGGAAAGCGCACGTGCATGCCCCCACATCGAGATGAGGCCTGACTCCCCTGGGGGGACTCCAGAAATACCCCCTAGATCCATGTCAGCACTGGAGAGGAATCCTCAGGTTCCCTCACTGACTCCACACAAGGTCTTAGGCCCCAGCATCGACGGGAGAGGAATCCCGAGAGGACCCCGAGCAACTCGCATGGGGACTGGCCTTTCCTGAGGCCACCAGAGAGGGTCCCTGTCGTCCCCGTCGTAAGACAAGAGCACCAGCCGCAACTCGAGAAAATCCAGGAGTTTCTCCCCTCCAGACGAGATGAGGCCCATTTCAGCTGAGGCGTCTCAAGGGTATTCACACCTAACCTTTGGAACTTCCAAAGGGTCCTTCACACCCTTGCTTCAACTCAAGAAGTTCCCCGACATACCCGTCTCCACTCAAGAGGAACACGAGAGTCCCGCCCACATCCAGAGGAGCCCCGTTTCCTCCTCCTAGCTCGAGAGGAGGGATCCATTCCCTGTGTGCTCGGGAAAGAATTCCCGGAGTTCCCGTCGCATCTCAAGAGGAGGCGCTCTCCACAGGAAGGCGAGAGGAACTCCAGTATCAGGCCCCATTCCCAGAGTCCCCCAGATGTCTCAGTCCATTCCAGGGAAACCTGTTTTCCCTGCACTGCGTCGACTTTCTAGCCGAGGATCGACTCACACCACGGTGGCACGTGGGACAGCCCTGTGGGCAAGCCTCGTGGGAAAGCCTCGTGGGAAAGCCTCGAGGGAAAGCCACAGATCCCGTGATCCAAGCATAGGGAAACGTGACACTGCTGCTTCAGCTCAGGATTAAAGCGCACGTGCATGCCCCCACTCGAGACGAGGACTGACTCCCCTGGGGAGACTCCAGAACTACCCCAAGATACATGTCAGCACTGGAGAGGATCCTCAGATACCGGCACCGATTCCACACAAGGTTTGAGGCACTGACATCGACGGGAGACGAATCCCGAGAGGCCCCCGAGCAACTCGCATGGGGACTGGCCTTTACTGAGGCCACCCGAGCGGTTCCCTGAGGTCCCCGTCGTAAGTCGAGAGCACCTGCCGCAACTCGAGAAAATCCAGGAGGTTCTCCCGTCCAGGCGAGATGAGGCCCATTTCCGCTGAGGCGTCTCGAGGCTAATCACACCTAAACTCTGGAACTTCGAAAGGGTCCTTCACACCCTTGCTGCAACTCAAGAAGTTCCCCGACATACCCGTCTCCACTCGAGAGGAAGCACGAGAGTCCCGCCCACATCCAGAGGAGCCCCGTTTCCGCCTCCTAGCTCGAGAGGAGGGATCCTTTCCCTGCGTGGTCGGGAAAGAATTCCCGGCGATTCCGTCGCATCTCAAGAGGAGGGGCTCTAAACCGAAAAGGCGAGAGGAACTCCAGGGTCGTGCCACCATTCCCAGAGTACCCCAGGGTCTCAGTCCATTCCAGGGAAACCTGTTTTCCCTGCACTGCCTCGTCTTTCAAGCCGAGGATCGACTCACACGACTGTGGCACGTGGGACATCCCTGTGGGAAAGCCCCGCGGGAAAGCTACAGATCCCTTGATCCACGCGAAGGGAAGCGTGACACTGCTGCTACAGCTCGCGAGGAAAGCGCACGTGCATGCCCCCACGCGAGACGAGGACTGACTCCCCTGGGGAGACTCCGGAAGTACCCCAAGATCCATGTCAGCACTGGAGAGGAATCCTCAGGTTCCGGCACCGACTCCACGCAAGGTCTTAGGCCCGGGCATCGAAGGGAGAGGATTCCCGAGAGGCCCTCAAGCAACTCGCATGGGGACTGGCCTTTCCTGAGGCCACCAGAGCGGGTCCCTGAGGTCCCCATCTTAAGTCGAGAGCACCTGCCAAACTCGAGAAAATCCAGGAGGTTCTCCCCTCCAGGCGAGATGAGGCCCATTTGCGCTGAGGCTTCTCGAGGCTAATCACACCTAACCTCTGGAACTTCCAAAGGGTCCTTCACACCCTTGATGCAACTCAAGAAGTTACCCGAAATACCCGTCTCCACTCGAGAGCAAGCACGAGAGTTCCGCCCACATCCAGAGGAGCCCCCGTTTCCGCCTCCTAGCTCGAGAGGAGGGATCCTTTCCCTGCGTGGTCGGGAAGGAATTCCCGGCGTTTCCGTCGCATCTCAAGAGGAGGCGCTCTCCACAGAAAAGGCGAGAGGAACTCCAGGGTCGTGACACCATTCCCAGAGACCCCCAGATGTCTCAGTCCATTCCAGGGAAATCTCTTTTCCCTGCACTGCCTCGACTTTCAAGCCGAGGATAGACTCACACCACGGTGGCACGTGGGACAGCCCTGTGGGAAAGCATCGTGGGAAAGCCTCGTGGGAAAGCCTCAAGGGAAAGCCACAGATCCCTTGATCCACGCGAAGGGAAGCGTGACACTGTGCTACAGCTCGGGAGAAAAGCGCACGTGAATGCCCCCAAACGAGACGAGGACTGACTTCCCTGGGGAGACTCCAGAGTATTCCAGGATCCATGTCAGCACTGGAGAGGATGCCTCAGGTCCCGGCACCGACTCCACACAAGGTCTTAGGCCCGGGCATCGACGGGAGAGGAATCCCGAGAGGGCCCCGAGCAACTCGCATGGGGACTGGCCTTTCCTGAGGCCACCAGAGCGGGTCCCTGAGGTCCCCGTCGTAAGGCGAGAGCACCTGCCGCAACTCGAGAAATTCCAGGAGGTTCTCCCCTCCAGGCGAGATGAGGCCCATTTCCGCTGAGGCATCTCGAGGCTAATGACACCTAGCCTCTGGAACTTCCAAAGGGTCCTTCACACCCTTGCTGCAACTCAAGAAGTTCCCCGACATACCCGTCTCCACTCGAGAGGAAGCACGAAAGTCCCGCCCACATCCAGAGAAGCCCCATTTCCGTGTCCTAGCTCGAGAGGAGGGATCCAATCGCTGGGTGTACGGGAAAGAATTACCGGCGTTCCTGTCGCATCTCAAGAGGAGGTGCTCTCCACAGGAAAGGCGAGACGAACTCCAGGGTCGTGCCACCATTCCCAGACTCCCCCAGATGTCTCATTTCATTCCAGGGAAAACTGATTTCCCTGCACTGCCTCTACTTTCAAGTCGAGGATCGACTCACGCCACGGTGGCTGTGGGACAGCCCTGTGCGAAAGCCTCGAGGGAAAGCCACAGATCCCTTGATCCACGCGAAGGAAAGCTCGACACTGCTGCTACATTCGGGAGGAAAGCTCATGTGCTGGCCCCCACTCGAGACAAGGACTGACTCCCCTGGGGAGACTCCAGAAGTACCCCAAGATTCATGTCAGCACTGGAGAGGAATCCTCAGGTTCCGGCACGGACTCCACACAAGGACTTAGGCCCCAGCATCGACGGAAGAGGAATCCCGAGAGGCCCCGAGCAACTCGCATGGGGACTGGCCTTTCCTGAGGAAACCAGATCGGGTCCCTAAAGTCCCCTTCGTAAGTCCAGAGCACCTGCCGCAACTGGAGAAAATCCAGGAGGTTTTCCCCTCCAGGCGAGATGAGGCCCATTTCCGCTGAGGTGTCTCGAGGCTAATCACAGCTAACTTCTGGAACTTCCAAAGGGTCATTCACACCCTTGCTGCAACTCAATAAGTTCCCCGACATACCCGTCTCCACTTGAGAGGAAGCACGAGAGTCCCGATCACATCCAGAGGAGCCCCGTTTCCGCCTCCTAGCTCTTGAGGAGGGAACCTTTCACTGCGTGTTCGGGGAAAAAATTCCGGGCGTTCCCCTCGCATCTCAAGAGGAGGCGCTCTCCACAGGAAAGGCGAGAGGAACTCCAGGGTGGTGCCACGATTCCCAGAGTCCCCCAGATGTCTCAGTCCATTCCAGGGAAACCTGTTTTCCCTGCACTGCCTCGACTTTCAAGCCGAGGATAGACTCACACCACGGTGGCACGTGGGACAGCCCTGTGGGAAAGTCTCGTGGGAAAGCCTCGAGGGAAAGCCACCGATCCCTTGATCCACGCGACGGGAGCATGACACTGCTGCTACAGCTAGGGAGGAAAGCGCAGGTGCATGCCCCCACTCGAGACGATGACTAACTTCCCTGGGGAGACTCCAGAAGTACCCCAAGATCCATGTGAGCACTGGAGAGGAATCCTCAGGTTCCGGCACCGACTCCACACAAGATCTTAGGCCCCGGCATCGAAGGGAGAGGAATCCCGAGAGGCCCCCGAGCAACTCGCATGGGGACTGGCCTTTCCTGAGGCCACCAGAGCGTGTCCCTGAGGTCCCCGTCGTAAGTCGAGAGCACCTGCCGCAATTCGAGAAAATCCAGGAGGTTCTCCCCTCCAGGCGAGATGAGGCCCATTTCAGCTGAGAGGTCTCGAGGCTAATCACACCTTACCTCTTGAACTTCCTAAGGGTCCTTCACAACCTTGCTGCAACTCATGTAGTTCCCGACGTACCCGTCTCCACTCGAGAGGAAGCACGAGAGTCCCGCCCACATGCAGAGGAGCCCCCGTTTGCGCCTCCTAGCTGGTGAGGAGGGATCCTTTCCCTGCGTGGTTGGGAAAGAATTCCCGGCGATCCCGGCGCATCTCATGAGGAAGCATTCTCCACAGGACAGGCGCGAGGAACTCCAGGGTCGTGCCACCATTCCCAGAGTCCCCCAGACGTCTCAGTCCATTCCAGGGAAAACCTGTTTTCCCTGCAGTGCCTCGACTTTCTAGTGGAGGATCGACTCACACCACGGTGGTACGTGGGACAGCCCTGTGGGAAAGCCTCGGAGGGAAAGCCACAGATCCCTTAATCCACGCGAAGGGAAGCGTGACACTGCTGCTACAGTTCGGCGAGGAAATCGCACCTATGTCCCCACTCGAGACGAGGACTGACTCCCCTGGGGAGACTCCAGAAGTACCCCAAGATCCACGTCGGCACTGGAGAGGAATCATCAGTTTCCGGCATCGTCTCCACACAAGGTCTTAGGCACCGGCATCGTCGGGAGAGGAATCCCGAGAGGCCCCGAGCAACTCGCATGGGGACTGGCCTTTCCTGAGGCCACCAGAGCGGGTCCCTGAGGTCCCCGTCGTAAGTCGAGAGCACCTGCCACAACTCGAGAAAATCCAGGAGGTTCTCCCCTCCAGGCGAGATGAGGCCCATTTCCGCTGAGGCGTCTCGAGGCTAAAACACACCTAACCTCTGGAACTTCCAAAGGGACCTTCACACACTTGCTGCAACTCAAGAAGTTCCCCGACATACCAGTCTCCACTCGAGGTTAAGAACGAGAGTCCCGCCTACATCAGGAGGAGCCCCGTTTCCCCCTCCTAGCTCGAGAGGAGGGCTCCTTTCCCTGCGTGGTCGGGAAAGATCTCCCCGAGTTCCCGTCGCATCTCAAAGAGGAGGTGCTCTCCACAGGAATGGTGAGAGGAACTCCAGGGTCGTGCCACCATTCCAGAGTCCTCCAGATGTCTCAGTCCATTTCCAGGGAAGCCTGTGTTCCCTGCACTGCCTCGACTTTCAAGCCGACGATCGACTCACACCACGGTGGCACGTGGAGCAGCCCTGTGGGAAAGCTTCGTATGAAAGCCTCGTGGGAAAGCCTCGAGGGAAAGCCCCTGATCCCCTGATCTTCGCGAAGGGAAGCGTGACACTGCTGCTACAGCACGGGAGGAAAGCGCACGTGCATGCCCCCACTCGAGACAAGGACTGACTCCCCTGGTGAGACTCCAGAAGTACCCCAGATGCATGTCAGCACTGGAGAGGAATACTCAGGGATCCGACACCGACTCCACACAAGGTCTGAGGCCCTGGCATCGACGGGAAAGGAATCCAGAGAGGCCCCACAGCAACTCTCATGGGGACTGGCCTTTCTTGAGGCCACCAGAGCGGGTCCCTGAGGTCCCTGTCGTAAGTCGAGAGCACCTGCCGCAACTCGAGAAAATCCAGGAGGTTCTCCCCTCCAGCCCAGATGAGGGCCCATTTCCGCTGACGGCGTCTCGAGTCTAAATCACACCTAACCTCTGGAACTTCCTAAGGGTCCTTCACACCCTTGCTGCAACTCAAGAAGTTCCCCGACATACCCGTCTCCACTCCGAGAGGAAGCACGAGAGTCCCGCCCACATCCAGAGGAGCCCCTTGTCGCCTCCTTGCTCGAGAGGAGGGATCCTTTCCCTGCCTGGTAGGGAAAGAATTCCTGGCGTTCCCGTCGCATCTCTTGAGGAGGCGCTCTCCACAGGAAAGGCGAGAGGAACTCCAGGGTCGTGCCACCCTTTCCAGATCCCCCAGATGTCTCAGTCAATTCCAGGGAAACCTGTTTTCCCTGCACTGCCTCGACTTTCAAGCGCGGATCGACTCACACCATCGTGGCACGTGGAGCAGCCCTGTGGGAAAGCCTCGTGGGAAAGCCTCGTTGGAAAGCCTCGAGGGAAAGCCCCTGATCCCTTGATCTTCGCCGAATGGAAGCGTGACACTGCTGCTACAGCTCGGGAGGAAAGCGCACGTGCATGCCCCGACTCGAGACGAGGACTGACTCCCCTGGGGACTCCAGAAGTACCCCAAGATCCATGTCAGTACTGGATAGAAATCCTCAGGTCCGGCACCGTCTCCACACAAGATCTTAGGCCATGGCATCGACGGAGGAAATCCCGAGAGGCCCCGAGCAATGGGCGTGCGGACTGGCCTTTCTGAGGCCACCAGAGCGGGTCACTGAGGTCCCCGTCGTAAAGTCCCCTGCCGCAACTCGAGACAATCCAGGAGGTTCTCCCCTCCAGGCGAGATGAGGCCCATTTCCGCTGA
>NW_017192512.1:0-10242 GCF_001704415.2 Capra hircus
GTGTGTGCCAAAGGAGCAAGATGAACGAACGATGCCAACCTTTGGACACACCTGACGCCTCGGAACCCGGGCCTGGCCGATGGGTCCCAGCCGTTCTCGGGTGGGAGGGGGGGTCAACACATTGGCCGAGAGCCCTTGCCCAGGCCACCCGCAAATCCCCTGAGATGTGATCCGACCACAGGGACCGAGGGCAAACGTACCGCTTGAGGTGCTGGAGGAGCCGGACGAAGCCATGGTGGGAGAGGCACACGGGCACGCTGCAGACTGCTGGCCGAGTGGGCGGGGACCCAGCAGCTCAGGACTCTGGAGAACGGGAGGCGTCTCCGCCACCATTGACGTCAATAGGGTTTGGGTGGGTAGATGGAGGGGGCCGCCCCTGGCCTCTTTCCAAGCAGAGACCCTGGACGGAGTCCCGTGGAGCGAGTGGGCTTTTCCCGGGCACGGCTGTGCCCTGGACCGCCAAGATCCCCGTTGGGGTGGGCGGGCAGTTCGGGGGCTTTGGTTTGTGGCCCTCCCTCGCAGCGGGGGTGGGTTCAACCCCGAGTGGATCAATCAGGGGCCCTCAGCAGTGCCAAGGGAACTCACCGCCCAGGAAACGCCCCTAGGTCCCTTTGAATTGGCCACCAACGCCCCCTTTCCCAGCCTGCCTTGCTCTGAGATTTCCCGCCTTTTCACATTCCACAGGTCCCTGGTCCTCGACTGTCCCCGCTGGCTCCTCCGAGGCATTCCGGGACACCAGACGCTCTCTCCAGCGCCTCCACCTAGATCCCTCGCTGTCCTCGCCTCCGTTTCCCCCATGCCCCCCCCAACTCCTCCGTGGGCTCTTGGCATCCTTTCCCTACAGCAGTCCCAGAGTGCCACCCCCGAGGGCTTTGAGTTGCCTGGAGCCCAAGGCTCCGGCCAGAGACCTGAGGGGCCAGCGTCTGGACTGGCAGCTAATGCCATTTGGGGCTTTTCTCACGTGGAGCCTGAGGCCCGCACCTCCGCGGGCAACCCCCAGCGCGAGTGCCCTGGAGATACCCGCCCAAGGGGACAGTGTATCCCCTACTGTGGGGAAGGAGGTTCCTGTTTTCCCTGCACTGGTTCGACTTTCACGCCGAGGATCGACTCACACCATGGTGGCAAGTGGAATAGCCTTGGGAAAGCCTCATGGGAAAGACTCCAGGGAAAGCCACAGATTCCTTGATCCACGAGAAGGGAAGCGTGACACTGCTGCTACCGCTCGGGAGGAAAGCGCACGTGCATGACCCCACTCGAGCCGAGGACTGACGCAAGCTTGGGAGACTCCAGAAGTACGCCAAGATCCATGTCAGCACTGGAGAGGAATCCTCAGGTTCCGGTCCCGACTCCACACAAGGTCTTAGGCCCCGGCATCGACGGGAGAGGAATCCTGAGAGGCCCCCTAGCACCTCGCATGGGGACTGGCCTTTCCTGAGGTCACCAGAGCGGGTCCCTGAGGTCTCCGTCGTAACTCGAGAGCACCTGCCGCAACTCGAGAAAATCCAGGAGGTTCTCCCCTCCAGGCGAGATGAGGCCCATTTCCGCTGAGGCGTCTCGAGGCTAATCACACCTAACCTCTGGAACTTCCAAAGGGTCCTTCACACCCTTGCTGCAAGTCAAGAAGTTCTCCGACATACCCATATCCACTCGAGAGGAAGGACGAGGTTCCCGCCCATATCCAGCGGAGCCCCGTTTCCGCCTCGTAGCTCGAGAAGAGGGATCCTTTCCCTTCGTCGTCGGGAAAGAATTCCCGGCCTTCCCGTCGCATCTCAAGAGGAGGCGCTCTCAACAGGAAAGACGAGAGGAACTCCAGGGCCTTGCCAGCATTCCAAGAGTCCCCCAGATGTCTAAGTCCATTCCAGAAGAAACTGTTTTCCCTGCACTGCCTCGACGTTCACGCCGAGGATCGACTCACACCACCGTGGCACGTGGGACAGCCCTGTTGGAAAGCCTCGTGGGAAAGCCTCAATGGAAAGCGACAGATCCCTTGATCCACACGTCGGCAAGCGTGACACTGCTGCTGCAGGTCGTGAGGAAATGGCAGGTGCATGCCCCCACACGAGATGAGGACTGACTCCCCTGGTGAGACTCCAGAAGTACGGAAAGATTCATGTCAGCACTGGAGAGGCATCCTCAGGGTCTGGCCCCGACTCCACACAAGGTCTTAGGCACCGGCATCGATGGGAGAGGAATCCCTAGAGGCCCCTGGTAACTCGCATGGGGACTGGCCTTTCCTGAGGCCACCAGAGCGGGTCCCTGAGGACCCGTCGTAACTCGAGAGCACCTGCCGCAACTGGGTAAAATCCAGGAGGTTCTCCCTCCAGGCGGGATGAGGCCCATTTCCTCTGAGGTGTCTGGAGGCTCATCACACCTAACCTCTGGAAATTAAAAGGGTCCTTGCTGCAACTCAAGAAGTTCCCCGACATACCCGTCTCCACACGAGAGGAAGCACGAGGGTCCCGCCCACATTCAGAGGAACCCCGTTTCCGAGATGAAGGATCCTATCCTGCTTAGTCAGGAAAGATTTTTCGGCGTTCCCATGGCATCTCAAGAGCAAGGGTTCTCAATAGGAAAGGCGAGAGGAACTCCAGGGTCGTGCCACCATTTCAAGAGTCCCCCAGATGTCTCAGTCCATTTCAGAGGAACCCGTTTTCCCAGCACTGCCTCGACTTTCACGCCGAGGATCCACTCACACCATGGTGGCATGTGGGACAGCCCTGTGAGAAAGCCTCGAGGGAAAGCCACAGATCCCTTGATCCCCGCGACGGGAAGCGTGACACATCTGCTACACTGTCCCTGAGGTCACGGTCGTATGTCGAGAGTACCTGCCGCAACTCGAGAAAATCCAGGAGGTTCTCTGCTCCAGTCGAGATGAGGCCCATTTTCTCTGCGGCGTCTCGAGAGTAATCACAACTAAACTCTGGAACTTCCAAAGTGTCCTAAACACCCTTGCTAAAACTCAAGAAGTTCCCCGACATACCCGTCTCCACTCCAGAGGAAGCACGAGGGTCCGGCCACCGCCAGAGGAGCTCCGTTTCCGCCTCCAAGCTCGAGATGAGGGATCCTTCCTGCTTCCTCGGGAAAGAATTCCCGACGTTTCGACGCATCTCAAGAGGAGGCGCGCTGCACAGGAAAGGCGAGAGGAACTCATGGGTCGTGCCACCATTCCAAGAGTCCCCCAGATGTCTCAGTCCATTCCAGAGGATCCTGTTTTCCCTGCACTGCTTCGACTTTCACGCCGAGGATCGACTCACACCACGGTGGCACGTGTGACAACCCTGTGGGAAAGCCTCGTGGGAAAGCCTCGAGGGAAAGCCACAGATCCCTTAATCCACGCGACGGGAAGCGTGACACTGCTGCTACAGCACGGGAGGAAAGCGCACGTGCATGCCCCTACTCGAGACGAGAACTGACTCCCCTGGGGAGACTCCAGAAATACCCCAAGATGCATGTCAGCCCTGGAGAGGAATCCTCAGGTTCCGGCCCCGACTCCACACAAGGTCTTAGGCCCTGGCATCGACGGGAGAGGAATAGCGACAGGACCTCTAGCAACTCGCATGGGGACTGGCCTTTCCTGAGGTCACCAGAGCGGGTCCATGAGGTCCCCGTCGTAAGTCGAGAGCACCTGCCGCAACTCGGTAAAATCCAGGAGGTTCTCCCTGCAGGTGAGATGAGGCCCGTTTCCACTGAGGTGTCTCGAGGCTAATCACACGTGAACTCTGGAACTTCTAAAGAGTCTTTCACAGTCATGCTGCAACTCAAGAAGTTCCCCGACATACCCGTCTCCACTCAAGAGGAAGCACGAGGGTCCCGGCCACATCCAGAGGAGCTCCGTTTCCGGCTCGTAGCTCGAGATGAGGGATCCTTTCCCTACTTGGTCGGGAAAGAATTCCCGGCATTCCCATCGCATCTCAAGAGGAGGCGCTCTCCAAAGGAAAGGGAGAGGAACTGCAGGGTCGTGCCACCATTCCAAGACTCCCCCAGATGTCTCAGTCCATTCCACAGGAACCTGTTTTCCATGCACTGCCTCGGCTTTCACGCCGAGGATTGACTCACACCACCGTGACACGTGGGACAGCCCTGTGAGAGAGCCTCGTGGGAAAGACTCGAGGGAAAGTCACAGATCCCTTGGTCCACGCAAGCAGAAGCGTGACACTGCTGCTACAGCATGGGAGGAAAGGGCACGCTCATGCCCCACTCGAGATGAGGCCTGAATCCCCTGGGGAGACTCCAGAGGTACCCCAAGATCCATGTCAGCACTGGAAAGGAATCCTCAGGTTCCGGCACCGACTGCACACAAGGTCTTAGGCCCCGACATCGACGGGAGAGGAATCCGAGAGGCCCGAGCAACTCGCATGGGGACTGGCCTTTCCTCAGGCCAAAGGTCCAGGTCGTAAGTCGAGAGCACCTGCCGCAACTCGAGAAATCCAGGAGGTTCTCCCCTCTAGGCGAGATGATGCCCATTTCCACAGAGGCGTCTCGAGGGTAATCACATCTAACCTCTGGAACTTCCAAAGGATCCTTCACACCCTTGCTGCAACTCAAGAAGTTCCCCGACATACCCGTCTCCACTCGAGAGGAAGCACGAGAGTCCCGCCCACATGCACAGGACCCCCCGTTTCCGCCTCAAAGGACGAGAGTAGGAATCCTTTCCCTGAGTGGTGGGGAAAGAATTCCCGGCATTCCCGTCCCCATCTCAAGAGGATGCGCTCTCCACAGGAAAGGCGAGAGGAACTCCAGGGTCGTGCCACCATTCCCAGAGTCTCCCAGATGTCTCAGTCCATTCCAGGGAAACCTGTTTTCCCTGCACTGCCTCGACTTTCAAGCAAAAGGATCGACTCACACCACGGGGGCACGTGGGACAGCCCTGTGAGAAAGCCTCGTGGGAAAGCCTCGTGGGAAAGACTCGAGGGAAATCCACAGATGCCTTGATCCACTCGAAGGGAAGCGTGAAAATGCTGCTACAGCTCGGGAGGAAAGCCCACGTGTATACCCCCACTCGAGACGAGATCTGACTCCCTGGGGAGACTCCAGAAGTACCCCAAGATCCATGTCAGCACTGGAGAGGAATCCTCAGGTTCCGGCACTGACTCCACACCAGGTCTTAGGCCCGGGCATCGACGGGAGAGGAATCCGAGAGACCACCGAGCATCTCGCATGGGGACTGGCCTTTCCTGAGGCCACCAGAGCGGGTTCCTGAGGTCCCCGTCGTAAGTCGAGAGGACCTGCCGCCAACTGAAGAAAATCCAGGAGGTTCTCCCCTCCAGGCGAGATGAGGCCCATTTCCGCTGAGGCGTCTCGAGGCTAATCACACCTAACCTCTGGAACTTCCTATGGGTCCTTCACACCCTTGCTGCAACTCAAGAAGTTCCCCCACATACCCGTCTCCACTCGAGAGGAAGCACGAGAGTCCCGCCCACATCCAGAGGAGCCCCGTTTTCTGCCTCCTAGCTCGAGAGTAGGGATCCTTTCCCTGCGTGTTCGGGAAAGAATTCCCGGCGTTCCCGACGCATCTCAAGAGGAGGCGCTCTCCACAGGAAAGGCGAGAGGAACTCCAGGGTCGTGCCACCATTCCCAGAGTCCCCCAGATGTCTCAATCCATTCCAGGGAAATCTGTTTTCCCTGCACGGCCTCGACTTTCAAGCCGAGGATCGACTCACACCACGGTGGCACGTGGGACAGCCCTGTGGGAAAGCCTCCTGGGAAAGCCTCGAGGGAAAGCCACAGATCCTTGATCCATGGCAAGGGAAGCGTGACACTGCTGCTACAGATCGAGAGGAAATCGCACGTGAATGCCCCAATTCGAGACGAGGACTGACTCCCCCTGTGGAGACTCCAGAAGTACCCCAAAACCATGTCAGCACTGGAGAGGAAACCTCAGGTTCCGGCAGCGATTCCACACAAGGTCTTAGGCCCCAGCATCGACGGGAGAGGAATCCCGAGAGACCCCGAGCTACTCCCATGGGAACTGGCCTTTCCTGAGGCCACCATAGCGGGTTCCTGAGGTCTCCGTCATATGTTGAGAGCACCTGCCACAACTCCAGAAAATCCAGGAGGTTCTCCCCTCCAGGCGAGATGAGGCCCATTTCCGCTGAGGCGTCTTGAGGCTAATCACACCTAACCTCTGGAACTTACAAAGGGTCCTTCACACCCTTGCTGCAACTCAAGAAGTTCCCCGAAATACCCGGCTCCACTCGAGAGGAATCACGAGACTCCCGCCCTCATCCAGAGAAGCCCGTTTCCGCCCCAGCTCGAGAGGTGGGATCCTTTCCCTGCGTGGTCGGGAAAGAATTCCCGGCGTTCCCGTCGCATCTCAAGAAGAGGCGCTCTCCACAGGAAAGGCGAGAGGAACTCCAGGGTCGTGCCACCATTCCCAGAGTCCCCCAGATGTCTCAGTCCATTCCAGGGAAACCTGTTTTCCCTGCACTGCCTCGACTTTCAAGCCGAGGATCGACTCACACCACGGTGGCACGTGGGACAGCCCTGTGGGAAAGCCTCCTGGGCAAGCCTCGAGGGAAAGCCACAGATCCCTTGATCCACGCGAAGGGAAGCGTGACACTGCTGCTACAGCTCGGGAGGAAATCGCACGTGCATGCCCCAATTCGAGACGAGGACTGACTCCCCAGGGGAGACTCCAGAAGAACCCCAAATTCATGTCAGCACTGGAGAGGAATCCTCAGGTTCCAGCAGCGACTACACACAAGGTCTTAGGCCCGGCATCGACAGGAAAGGAATCCTGAGTGGCCCCCCCGAGCAACTCGCATGGGGTCTGGCCTTTCCTGAGGCCACCAGAGCGGGTCCCTGAGCTCCCCGTCGTAAGTCGAGAGCACCTGCCACAACTCGAGAAAATCCAGGAGGTTCTCCCCTCCAGGGGAGATGAGGCCCATATCCTCTGAGGCGTCCCCAGGCTAATCAAACCTAACCTCTGGAACTTCCAAAGGGTCCTTCACACCCTTGCTGCAACTCAAGAAATTCCCCGACATACCCGTCTCCACTCAAGAGGAAGCACGAGATACCCGCCCAATCCAGAGGAGCCCTGTTTCCGCCTCCTAGCTCGAGAAGAGGGATCCTTTCCCTGCGTCGTCGGGAAAGAATTCCCGGCGTTTCCGTCCCATCTCAAGAGGAGGCGCTCTCAACAGGAAAGCCGAGAGGAAATCCAGGGTCATACCACCATTCCAGAGTCCCCCAGATGTCTCAGTCTATCCCAGGAAACCTGTTTTCCCTGCACTGCCTCGACTTTCAAGCCGAGGATCGACTCACACCATGGTGGCACGTGGGACAAACCTGTGGGAAAGCCTCGTGGGAAAGCCTCATGGGAAAGCCTCGAGGGAAAGCCACAGATCCCTCGATCCAAGCGAAGGGAAGCGTGACACTGCTGCTACAGCTCGGGAGGAAAGCGCACTTGCATGCCCACACTCGAGACGAAGACTGACTCCCCTGGGGAGACTCCAGAAGTACCCCAAGATCCATGGCAGCACTGGAGAGGAATCCTCAGGTTCCGGCACTGACTCCACACAAGCTCTTAGGCCCCGGCATGAGGGGAGAGGAATCGTGAGAAGCCCCGAGCAACTCATATGTGGACCTGCCTTTCCTGAGGCCACCAGAGCGGGTTCCTGATGTCCCCGTCGTAAGTGAAGAGCACCTGCCGCAACTCGAGAAAATCCAGGAGGTTCTCCCTTCCAGGCGAGATGAGGCCCATTTCTGCAGAGGCGTCTCGAAGCTAATCAAACCAAACATCTGGAACTTCCAAAGGGTCCTTCACACGCTTGTTAAAACTTAAGAAGTTCGCCGCCATACCCGTCTCCACTCGAGAGGAAGCACGAGAGTCCCGCCCACATCTAGAGGAACCCCGTTTCCGCCTCCTAGCTCGAGAGGAGGGATCCTTTCCCTGCATGGCCTGGAAAGAATTACCGGCGTTCCCCGTCGCATCTCAAGAGGAGGCGCTCTCCACAGGAAAGGCGAGCGGAACTCGAGGGTCGTGCCACCATTCCCAGAGTCCCCCAAATGTCTCAGTCCATTCCAGGGAAACCTGTTTCCCTACACTGCCTCGACTTTCAGGACGATGATCCACTCACACCACGGTGGCACGTGGGACAGCCCTTTGGGAAAGCCTTGAGGGAAAGCCACAGATCCATTGATCCACGCAAAGGGAACCGTGACACTGCTGCTGCAGCTCGGGAGGAAAGCTCACGTGCATGCCCCCACTCGAGAGAAGGACTGACTCCCTGGGGAGACTCCAGAAGTACTCCAAGATCCATATCAGCACTGGAGAGGAATCGTCAGGTTCCGGCACCGACTCCACACAAGGTCTTAGGCCTCGCACCGATGGGAGATGAATCCCAAGAGGCTACCGAGCAACTCGCATGGCGACTGGCCTTTCCTGAGGCCACCAGAGCGGGTCCCTGAGTTCCCCGTCCTAAGTCCGAGCACCTGCCGCAACTTGAGAAAATCCAGGAGGTTCTCCCTTCCAGGCGAGATGAGGACCATTTCCGCTGAGGTGTTTTAAGGCTAATCACACCTAACTTCTGGAACTTATAAAGGGTCCTTCACACCCTTGCTGCAACTCAAGAAGATCCCCAACATACCCGTCTCCACTCGAGAGGAAGCACGAGCGTCCGCCCACATCCAGAGGAGCCCCGTTACCGCCTCCTAGCTCGAGAGGTGGGATCCTTTCCCTGCAGGGTCGGGAAAGAATTTCCGGCATTCCCGTCACATCTCAAGAGGGGCGCTCTCCAAAGGAAAGGGGAGAGGAACTCCAGTGTCTTGCCCATTCGCAGATCCCCCCAGATGTCTCAGTCCATTCCAACGGAAGCCCTGTTTTTCCCGGCACTGCCTCGACTTTCAAGCCAAGGATCGACTGACACCACGGTGGCACGTGGGACATCACTGTGGGACAGTCCTGTGGGAAAGCCTCGTGGGAAAGCCTCGTGGGAAGCCTCGAGGAAAAGCCACAGATCCCTTGATCCTCGCGAAGCAAAGCGTGACTGTTGCTACAGCTCGGGAGGAAAGCGCACGTGCATGCCCCCACTCAAGACGAGGACTGACGCCCTGGGGGATACTCTAGAAGTCCCCGAAGATCCATGTCGCACTGGCAGAGGAATCCTCAGGTTCCGGCACCCGACTCCACACAAGGTCTCAGGCCCAGCATCGACGGAGAGGAATCCGAGAGGCCCCCCCGAGCAACTCGCATGGGGACTGGCCTTTTCCTGAGGCCACCAGAGCGGGATCCTGAGGTCCCCCGTCGTAAGTCGAGAGCACCTGCCGCAACTCGAGAAAATCAGGAGGTTCTCCCCTCCAGGCGAGATGTGGCCCATTTCCGCTAAGGCATTTCCAGGCAAATCAAACCTAACCTCTGGAACTTCCAAAGCGTCCTTCACACCCTTGCTGCAAATCATGAAGTTCCCTGACATACCCGTCTCCACTCGAGAGGAAGCACGAGAGTCCCGCCCACATCCAGACGAGTCCCGTTTCTGCGCCTCCTATGCTCGAGGGATGGGATGGTTTCCCTGCATGCTCGGGAAAGAATTCCCGGTGTTTTCCGTCGCTCTTAAGAGGAGCGCTCTCCACAGGAAAGGCGAGAGGAACTCCAGGGTCGTGCCACCATTCCCCAGAGTCCCCCAGATGTCTCAGTCCATTCCAGGAAACCTGTTTTCCCTTCATTGCCTTGACTTTCAAGCGAGGATCGACTCACACCACATGGCATGAGGCACAGCCCAAGTGGGAAACCCTCGTGGGAAAGCCTCATGGGAAAGCCGCGAGGGAAAGCCACAGATCCCTTGATCCACGCGAAAGTGAAGCGTGACACTGCTGCTAACGCTCGGAGGAAAGCGCACGTGCATGCCCCCACTCTAGAGGAGGACTGAACTCCCCCTGGGAGACTCCAGAAATAAACCAAGATCCATGTCAGCACAGGAGAGGAATCCTCAGGTTCGCGGCACTGACTCCACACAAGGTCTTACGCCAGCATCGATGGGAGAGGAATCCCGAGAGGCCCCCGAGCAACTCGCATGGGGACTGGCCTTTCCTGAGGCCACCACAGCGCGTCCCAGGGGTCCCCGTCATAAGTCGAGAGCACCTGCCGCAACTTGAGAAAATCCAAGAGTTTCCCCTCCAGGCGAGATGAGGCCCATTTCCGCTGAGGCATCTCGAGGCTATTCACACCTATCCTCTGGAACTTTTCCAAAGGGTCCTTCACACCCTTGCTGCAACTCAAGAGGTTCCCGACATATCCGTCTCACTCGA
>NW_017192513.1:0-10242 GCF_001704415.2 Capra hircus
GTATAGCAACATTAGATAGTCGTCTTCCCCCCACTGCACTTTGTTCTATAGAGATGTAACTTTAATGCTTTAAGGAGATGCAGATTAAAAAAAAAAAACACTTCAGGGGAAACAAAATTAACATTCATTAAGGAAGAGAGCCAAAAAGTGTTAACAAGCCTCTTGTCCAAAAGATAATGTAAATCACCTGAGACCTTTTGTATACAAAATGATATACGGAAAGAATCTGGGTTGCGAACGCTACATAATTTTGTGTTACCATTGATCTCCGTGTTTTATCAAAAGTATAAAAGGCCTTCTGAACAATAAAGGATGGGGGCCAGTTTCTCGAACTAGTCTCTCGGCCTGGTTTCTTGGACTCTGGCTCCCCCCATGTCTCTCTCTCTCTCTTCTTCTCTCCCATTTCCCTCTCTCTGCTCTTTACTTTAACTTCAGGCTGAATCTCCATCTGGGGCCGGAGGCTCGCCAGGTCTACTTACTTGCCCCGGCTGTTAAGACCCACACGAAAGGGAGCTTAAGGCGAGGCACCCTTAGATATTCAAGCGGGCGCCGGTGGCCCAACGTAGATGGTGCAAATTCCTTGTCTGGAATTTTATTGGCCTTCCGCGTAAACCAAGCTATTCAGCCCTCTTCCTCCATTTAATCTTCTTACTACACTATAGTTTCTTAATCTAATCTTACATTAATAAACAAACAAGTCTTTCCACGCCAACGCCGTCCACCCTTCGAATTTCCTGGATCCACCGGGGCTGGACCCCGGTAGGCACCGACTCAACACAAGGTCTTAGGCCCTGGCATGGACGGGAGAGGAATCCGAGAGGCCCCCGAGCAACTCGCATGGGGACTGGCCTTTCCTGAGGCCACCAGAGCGGGTCCCAGTGGTCCCCGTCGTAAGGCGAGAGCACGTACCACAACTCGAAAAAATCCAGGAGATTCTCCCCTCCAGGGGAGATGAGGCCCATTTCCGCTGAGGCGTCTCGACTCTAAACACACCTAACCTCTGGAATTCCAAAGGATCCTTCACACCGTTGCTGCAACTCAAGAATTTCCCCAACATACCCGTCTCCACTCGAGAGGAAGCACGAGAGTCCCGGCCACATCCAGAGGAGCCCCGTTTCCGCCTCCAAGTTCGAGAGGAGGGATCCTTTTCCTGCGCGGGTCGGAAAGAATTCCCGGTGTTCCCGTCGCATCTCAAGAGGAGGCGCTGTCCACAGGAAAGGCGAGAGGAACTCCAGGGTCGTGCCACCATCCCCAGAGTCCCCCAGATGTCTCATTCCATTCCAGGGAAACCTGTTTTCCCTGCACTGCCTCGACTTTCAAGCCGAGGATCGACTCACACCACGGTGGCACGTGGGACAGCCCTGTGGGAAAGCCTGGTGGGAAAGCCTCGAGGGAAAGCGACAGATGCTTTGATCCACGCGAAGGGAAGCGTGACACTGCTGCTTCTGGTCGGGAGGAAAGTACACGTGCATTCCCCACTCGAGACGAGGACTGACTCCCCTGGGGAGACTCCAGAAGTACCCCAAGATCCATGTCAGCACTGGAGAGGAACCCTCACTTTACGGCACCGACTCCACAAAGGTCTTAGGCCCCAGCATCGACGGGAGAGGAATCCCGTGAGTCTCCCCGAGCAACTCGCATGGGGACTGGCCTTTCCTGAGGCCACCAGAGCGGGTCCCTGAGGTTCCCGTCGTAGGTCGAGAGCACCAGCAGCAACTTGAGAAAATCCAGGAGGTTCTCCCTTCCAGGCGAGATGAGGACCATTTCCGCTGAGGTGTCTCAAGGCTAATCACACCTTACCTCTGGAACTTCCAAAGGGTCCTTAACACCCTTGCTGCAACTCAATAAGATCCCCAACATACCCGTCTCCACTCGAGAGGAAGCACGAGAGTCCGGCCCACATCCAGAGGAGCCCCGTTTCCGCCTCCTAGCTCGAGAGGAGGGATCCTTTCCCTCAGTGATCGGGAAAGAGTTCCCAGTGTTCCCGGCGCATCTAAAGAGGAGGCGATCTCCACAGGAAAGGCGAGAGGAAATCCAGGGTCGGGCCACCATTCCAGCGTCCCCCAGATGTCTCAGTGCATTCCAGGGAAACCTGTTTTCCCTGCACTGCCTCGACTTTCAAGCCAAGGATCGACTCACACCACGGTGGCACGTGGGACAGCCCTGTGGGAAAGCCTCGTTGGAAAGACTCGAGGGAAAGCCTCGTGGGAAAGCCTCTAGGGAAAGCCACAGTTGCTTTGATCAACCCGAAGGGAAGTGTGACACTGCTGCTACAGCTCGGGAGGAAAGCGCACGTGCATGCCCCCACTCGAGACGAGGACTGACTACCCTGAGGAGAGTCCAGAAGTACCCCAAGATCCACGTCAGCCCTGTAGAGGAATCCTCACTTTCCGGCACCGACTCCAAACAAGGTCTTAGGCCCGGCATCGACGGGAGAGGAATCCCGAGAGGCCCCGAGTAACTAGCATGGGGACTGGCCTTTCCTGAGGCCATTAGAGCGGGTCCCTGAGGTCCCCGTCATAAGTCGAGAGCACCTGCCGCAACTCGAGAAAATCCAGGAGGTTCTCCCCTCCAGGCGAGATGAGGCCCATTTCCTCAGAAGCGTCCCCAGGTTAATCACACCTAAACTCTGGAACTTCCAAAACGTTCTTCACATCCTTGCTGCAACACAAGAAGTTCCCCGACATACCCGTCTCCACTCGAGAGGAAGCACGAGAGTCCCGCCCACATCCAGAGGAGCCCCGTTTCCGCCTCATAGCTCGAGAGGAGGGATCCTTTCCCTGCGTGGTCGGGAAAGAATTCTCGGCGTTCCCGTCGCATCTCAAGAGGGGACGCTTTACACAGGAAAGGCGTGAGGAACTCCAGGGTCGTTCCACCATTCCCAGAGTCCCCCAGATGTCTCAGGCCATTCCAGGGAAACCTGTTTTCCCTGCACTGCCTCGACTTTCAAGCCGAGGATCGTCTCACACGACGGTGGCACGTGGGACAGCCCTGTGGGAAAGCCTCGTGGGAAAGTCTCATGGGAAAGCCTGGAGGGAAAGCCACAGATCCCTTGATCCACGCGAAGGGGAGCGTGACACTGCTGCTACAGCTCGGGAGGAAAGCACACGTGCATGCCCTTACTCGGGACAAGGACTGACTCCCCTGTGGAGTCTCCAGAAGTTACCCCAAGATCCAAGTCAGCACTGGAGAGGAATTCTCAGGTTCCGGCACCCGACTCCCCACAAGGTGTTAGGCCCCGGCATCGATGGGAAAGGAATCCTGATAGGCCCCCGAGCAACTCGCATGGGGACTGGCCTTTCCTGAGGCCACCAGAGCGGGTCCCTGAGGTCCCCGTCGTAACGCGAGAACACCTGCAGCAACTCAAGAAAATGCAGGAGGTTCTCCCCTCCAGGGGAGATGAGGACCATTTCCTCTGAGGCGTCCCCAGGCTAATCACACCTAACCTCTGGAACTTCCAAAGGGTCCTTCACACCCTTGCTGCAACTCAAGAAGTTCCCCGACATACCCGTCTCCACTCAAGAGGAAGCACGAGAGTCCCGCCCAATCCAGAGGAGCCCAGTTTCCGCCTCCAAGCTCGAGAAGAGGGATCCTTTCCCTGCGTCGTCGTGAAAGAATTCCCGGCGGTTGCGTCGCATCTCAAGAGGAGGCCCTCTCTACAGGAAAGCCGAGAGGAACTCCAGGGTCATGCCACCATTCCCAGAGTCCCCCAGATGTCTCAGTCTATTCCAGGGAAACCTGTTTTCCCTGCACTGCCTCGACTTTCAAGCCGAGGATCAACTCACACCATGGTGGCACGGGGGAAAACCCTGTGGGAAAGCCTCGTGGGAAAGCCTCATGGGAAACCCTCGAGGGAAAGCCACAGATCCCTTGATCCAAGCGAAGGGAAGCGTGACACTGCTGCTAAAGCTCGGGAGGAAAGCGCACTTGCATGCCCACACTCGAGACGAGGACTGACTCCCCTGGGGAGACTCCAGAAGTACCCCAAGGTCCATGTCAGCCCTGGAGAGGAATCCTCAGGTTCCGGCACCGACTCCACGCAAGGGCTTAGGCCCCGGCATCAGGGGAGAGGAATCCCGAGAGGCCCCCGAGCAACTCGTATGGGGACCTGCCTTTCCTGAGGCCACCAGAGCGGGTTCCTGATGTCCCCGTCGTTAGTCAAGAGCACCTGCCGCAACTCGAGAAAATCCAGGAGGTTCTCCCTTCCAGGCGAGATGAGGCCCATTTCCGCTGAGGCGTCTCGAGGCTAATCACACCAAACCTCTGGAACTTCCAAAGGGTCCTTCACACCCTTGCTGCAACTCAAGAAGTTCGCTGACATACCCGTCTCCACTCGAGAGGAAGCACGAGAGTCCCGCCACATCTAGAGGAACCCCGTTTCCGCCTCCTAGCTCGAGAGGAGGGATCCTTTCCCTGCATGGTCGGGAAAGAATTCCCGGCGTTCCCGTCGCGCATCTCAAGAGGAGGCGCTCTCCACAGGAAAGGCGAGCGGAACTCCAGGGTCGTGCAACCATTCCCAGAGTCCCCCAGATGTCTCAGTCCATTCCAGGGAAACTTTTTTCCCTACACTGCCTCGACTTTCAGGACGAGGATCGACTCACACCACGGTGGCACGTGGGACAGCCCTTTGGGAAAGCCTCGAGGGAAAGCCACAGATCCCTTGATCCACGCGAAGGGAACCATGACACTGCTGCTGCAGCTCGGGAGGAAAGCGCACGTGCATGCTCCCACTCGAGACAAGGACTGACTCCCCTGGGGAGACTCCAGAAGTACTCCAAAATCCATGTCAGCACTGGAGAGGAAACCTCAGGTTTCCGGCACCGACTCCACACAAGTTCTTAGGCCCGGCACCGACGGGAGAGGAATCCCGAGAGGTCCCCGTGCAACTTGCATGGGGACTGGCCTTTCCTGAGGCCACCAGAGAGGGTCCCTGAGGGCCCCGTCGTAGGTCGAGAGCACCTGCCGCAACTTGAATAAATCCAGGAGGTTCTCCCTTTCAGGCGAGATGAGGACCATTTCTGCTGAGACGTCTCGAGGCTAATCACACCTAACCTCTGGAAGTTACAAAGCGTCCTTCACACTCTTTCTGCAACTCAAGAAGTTCCCCGACATACCCGTTTCCACTCGAGAGGAAGCACGAGTGTCCCGCCCACATCCAGATGAGCCCCGTTTCCGCCTCATAGCTCAACAGGAGGGATCCATTCCCTGCGTGGTCGGGAAGAATTCCCGGCGTTCCCGTCACATCTCAAGAGGGAGCGCTCTCCACAGGAAAGGCGAGAGGTACTCCAGGGTCGTGCCACCATTCCCAGATCCCCCAGATATCTCAGTCCATTCCACGGAAGCCTGTTTTCCCGGCACTGACTCAACTTTCAAGACGAGGATCGACGACACCACGGTGGCACGTGGGACATCACCTTGGGAAAGCGTCGTGGGAAAGCCTGGTGGGAAAGCGTCTGGGAAAGCCTCGCTTAAAGCCTCGAGGGAAAGCCACTGATCCTAGGATACACGGGAAGGGAAGCGTGACACTGCTGCTACAGTTCGGGAGGAAAGTGCACGTGCATGCCCCCACTCGAGACGAGGACTGACTCCCCTGGGGAGACTCAAGAAGTACCCCAAGATCCATGTCAGAACTGGAGAGGAATTCTCAGTTTCCGACACCGACTCTCCACACAAGGTCTTAGGCCCTGGCATCGATGGGAGAGGAATCCCGAGAGGACCCCGAGCAAATCGCATGGGGACTGGCCTTTCCTGAGGCCACCAGAGCGGGTCCCTGAGGTCCCGTAGTAATTCGAGAGCACCTGCCGCAACTTGAGAAAATCCAGGAGGTTCTCCCTTCTTGGCGAGATGAGGCCCATTTCCACTGAGTTCTCTCACGGCTAATCACACCTAACCTCTGGAACTTCCAAAGGGTCCTTCACACCCTTTCTGCAATTCAAGCAGATCACCAACATACCAGTCTCCACTCGAGAGGAAGAACGAGAGTCCCGCCCACATCCAGAGGAGCCCCGTTTCCGCCTCCTAGCTCGAGAGGAGGGATCCTTTCCCTGCGTGGTCGGGAAAGAATTCCCGGCGTTCCCATCGCATCTCAAGAGGGGCGCTCTCCACAGGAAGGCGAGAGGAACTCCAGGGTCGTGCCACCATTCCCAGAGTCCCACAGATGTCTTAGTCCATTCCAGGGAAACCTGTTTTCCCTGCACTGCCTCGACTTTCAAGAAGAGGTTCGACTCACACCAAGGTGGCAGGTGGGACAGTCCTGTGGGAAAGCGTCGTGGGAAAGCGTCGTGGGAAAGCCTCGAGGGAAAGCCACAGATCCCTTGATCCTCGCGAAGGGAAGCTCAACACTGCTGCTACAGCTCGGAGGAAAGCTCACGTGCATGCCCCGACTCGAGACGAGGACTGACTCCCCTGGGGAGACTCCAGAAATACCCCAAGATACATGTCAGCACTGGAGAGGAATCCTCAGGTTTTGGCACAGACTCCACACAAGATCTTAGGTCCCGGCATCGACGGGAGACGAATCCCGAGAGACCCATGAGCAACTCGCATGGGGACTTCCTTTCGTGAGGCCACAAGAGGGGGTCCCTGATGTCACCGTCGTAAGTCGAGAGCATCTGCTGCAACTCGAGAAAATCCAGGAGGTTCTCCTCTCCTGGCGAGATGAGGCCCATTTCCGCTGAGGGGTCTCGAGGCTAATCACACCTAAACTCTGGAACTTCCAAAGGGTCATTCACACCCTTGCTGCAACTCAAGAAGTTCCCCAACATATTCGTCTCCACTCGAGAGGAAGCACGAGAGTCCCGCCCACATCCAGAGGAGACCCGTTTCCGCCTCCTAGCTAGAGAGGAGGGATACTTTCCCTGCGTGGTCGGGAAAGAATTCCCGCGTTCCCGTAGCATCTCAAGAGGAGGCGCTCTCCACAGGAAAGGCGAGAGGAACTCCAGGGTCGTTTCACCATTCCCAGAGCCCCCAGATGTCTCAGTCCATTCCAGGGAAACCTGTTTTTCCCTGCACTGCCTCGACTTTCAAGCCGAGGATCGACTCACACCACGGTGGCACGTGGGACAGCCCTGTGGGAAAGCCTCGTGGGAAAGCCACAGATCACTTGATACTCGCGAAGGGAAGCGCGACACTGTTGCTAAAGCTCGGGAGGAAAGCGCACGTTCATGCCCCCATTCGAGACGAGGACTGTCTCCCCTGGGGAGACTCCAGAAGTACCCCAAGATCCATGTCAGCACTGGGGAGGAATCCTCCGGTTCCGCCACCTACTCCACACAAGGTTTTATGCTCCGGCATCGACGGGAGAGGAATCCCTAGAGGCCCCCGAGTAACTCGCATGGGGACCGTCCTTTCGATATGCCACCAGAGCGGGTCCCTGAGGTCCCCGTCGTAAGTCGAGAGCACCTGCCACAACTCGAGAAAATCCAAGAGGTTCTCCCCTCCAGGCGAGATGAGGCCCATTTCCGCTGAGGCGTCTGGAGGCTAATCACACCTAACCTCTGGAACTTCCATAGGGTACTTCACACCCCTTGCTGCAACTCAAGAAGTTCCCCGACATACCCGTCTCCAGTCGAGAGGAAGCACGAGAGTCCGCCCACATCCAGAGGAGCCCCGTTTCAGCTTCCTAGCTCGAGAGGAGGGATCCTTTCCCTGCGTGTTCGGGAAAGAATTTCTGGCGTTCCCGTTGCATCTCAAGAGGAGGCACTCTCCACAGGAAAGGCGAGAGGACTCCAGGGTCGTTCCCCCATTCCCAGAGTCCCCCAGATTTCTCAGTCCATTCCAGGGAAACCTGTTTTCCCTGCACTGCCTCGACTTTCAAGCCGAGGATCGACTCACACCACGGTGGCACGTGGGAGCCCTGTGGGAAAGCATCGTGGAAAAGCCTCCTGGGAAAGCCTGGAGGGAAAGCCACAGATCCCTTGATCCACGCGAAGGGAAGCGTGACACTGCTGCTACAGCTCGGAGGAAAGCGCACGTGCATGCCACCACTTAGAGGAGGACTGACTCCCCTGGGAGACTCCAGAAGTACCCCAAGATCCATGTCAGCACTGGAGAGGAATCCTCAGGTTCCGGCACCGACTCCACACAAGGTCTTAGGCCCCGGCATCGACGGGAGAGGAATCCCTAGAGGGCCCCGTGCAACTCGCATGGGGACTGGCCTTTCCTGAGGCCACCAGAGGGGGTCCCTGTGTTCCCCCGTCGTAAGTCGAGAGCACCTGCCGCAACTCGAGAAAATCCAGGAGGTTCTCCCCTCCAGGCAAGATGAGGTCCATTTGCGCTGAGGCGTCTCGAGGCTAATCACACCTAACCTCTGGAACTTCCAACGGGTCCTTTCACACCCTTGCTGCAACTCAAAGAAGTTTCCCGACATACCCGTCTCCACTCGAGAGGAAGCACGAGAGTTCCCGCCCACATCCAGAGGAGCCCCGTTTCCGCCTCCTAGCTCGAGAGGAGGGATCCTTTCCCTGCGTGGGTCGGGAAAGAAATTCCAGCCGTTCCCGTTGAATCTCAAGAGGAGGCACTCTCCACAGGAAAGGCGAGAGGAACTCCAGGGTCGTTCCCCCATTCCCAGAGTCCCCTAGATTTCTCAGTCCATTCCAGGGAATCCTGTTTTCCCTGCACTGCCTCGACTTTCAAGCCGTAGGATCAACTCACACCACGGTGGCACGTGGGACAGCCCTGTGGGAAAGCTGCCGGGAGCCAGTGTGAGGAATCCCCGCCCGTGACAAGGTCATGAGGAAGGAAGCTGACATTCGCAAGGCCGTGCTCAGACTTCAGGGACCCCTCTGGAATTTCCTAAGCATGTACCACAACAAAAATCTGCCGGCTTTTGTGCTCTGCTTTTCCACTCTTCTGACATTTTCTGGAAAAAGTCAATTCAGGGTTTCAGTCTTCTGCATTTGAAAGAGTGTTTCAATCTAAAAACCCCTCCGATGGCTTTCTAACCTGCCTGCAGGACTCTGCGAGTGTGATTGTTTGAGGCCTCCTGAACCTGCAGGAGGCACAGGAAGCTTAAAACATCCTAGGAATGTAGGGGCTTCCGAAGAGTCAAAATCTTTAGAATAGGACTGATTAAAAGTTTCATTTGTTGAGTCAATGCTTGCTGCCAAATTTTCATATCCTTTATTTTTAGATATAGTTGGTATATAGAAAAACAAGTAGTAGACCTGGTATTAGCAACATTAGATCTTTGAGTTAAGTACCTTCTTTGTTATATCCCACTGCACCTTTGTTCTATAGAGATGTAACTTTAATGCTTTAAGGAGATGCAAATTAAAGAAAAAACACTTCGGGGGAAACAAAATCAACATTCATTAAGGAAGAGAGCTAAAAAGTGTTAACAAGCTTCTTGGCCAGAAGATAATGTAAATCACCTGAGACCTTTTGTATACAAAATGATGTATAGAAAGAGTCTGGGCTGCGAACGCTACATAATTCTGTGTTACCCGTTGATCTCCATGTTTTATCAAAAGTATAAAAGGCCTTCTGAACAATAAAGGATCGGACCAGTTTCTCGAACTAGTCTCTCGGCCTGGTTTCTTGGGACTCTGGCTCCCCCCATGTCTCTCTCTCTCCTCTTCTCTCCCCTTCCCTCTCTCTGCTCTTTACTTTAACTTCAGGCTGAATCTCCATCTGGGGCGCAGAGGCTCGCCAGGTCTACTTACTTGCCCCGGCTGTTAAGACCCGCACGAAAGGGAGCTTAAGGCGAGGCACCCTTAGATATTCAAGCGGGCGCCGGTGGCCCAACGTAGATGGTGCAGATTCCTTGTCTGGAATTTTATTGGCCTTCCGCGTAAACCAAGCTATTCAGCCCTCTTCCTCCACTTAATCTTCTTATTACACTATAGTTTCTTAATCTAATCTTACATTAATAAACAAACAAGTCTTTCCACGCCAACGCCGTCCACCCTTCGAATTCCCTGGATCCACCGGGCCAGGACCCCGGCAAGTGGCGCCCGGAACAGGCTATTCGAAGGTAGGTTCCTCGGAGCAAAAGCTCCCCCCGGAGCACTCTCTGCTGCTCCCCCCGGAGCCCTCTCCGTTGCTCCCCCTGGAGCACTCTCTGTTGCTCCCCCGGAGTGACTTAATCACTCCCCCGGAGTACTTTCGGTACTCCCCCAGTGTTGAGTGTTCGGGACGGCTAGGACCCCACTCAGGGTGCCGCGGACCCCCCCCTGTAGGATAGACAGGGTGAGGAGAGTGGGAAGTGTTCAAGGGTTTAAGAGAAACCTGGTGCTCTAAGAG